>NW_027281334.1:0-216982 GCF_046629955.1 Centroberyx affinis
TAAACTTTGGCGTAGACGTAGAGACATAGACGTAGGAATTAGGATGTCCCCCTGGGGAGTTCCTCTGGAGCCTGGACATTGGTGGTAATGGGGTGGTGGAGGGACGAAGGTAAACACAGCAACTGGAATGACAGCAGCATACGGCATAGATCTGAGAGAAGGACAATAGCATAGAAGGTGACGTGTATATACTCCTGTCACTTCGATGATTGGCTCTTTGAAAAAGAGAGGGAAGTGATGGCTAACTCTGATTGGTTCTCTGGAAAAAGAAGGAAAGTGTTCACCAACTCTGATTGGGTAAAGGGAAAGCATGAATGAATGATAAGTAATCTTCCTGATTGAAATTACATAATACTTCACTTGTATGTCGACATTGACATAATAAATCTAATTTGCTAAATATACTCAATGTATGAATATTGTTTCACATGCTACTTGACAAATACACAGCTACACAAGCACACAACATTTTCAAAGGAAACGGAACCTTTTGTAATTGAAATGTCACATACCGAACACAGATGGATGGAACATATTCTTCATCTGAGCTGTCATAGTCTGCCAATAACTTATTTCCCAAAGTCACATCTTAGTAGTCAGTCTCATCTTCCCAGTCAATTCTGCACAAACTAGACATATAGGCAAACCATTTGTATGTAACTGAAGACATATACATATATAAATACATAAAATAACCTGAGGTAATGAATAACACTTACACACTGTTCATGAGATCATTGACCTGCTCCTCATCCAAGTCTTCGGGTTGCTCTACCTCAGCAATACTCAAGGAGAGCATGCTGCAACCAATGTAGAATCAAACAGACAAAACAGGACATGTGAGAAGGAAACTCAGCAATACATTCAACTACTGAGACCAGGAAAATGCATCAGGAGTTGGAGTTAGGCTATTAGCACAAGGTTACCTGTCTTCTAATACATGAACCTCCAGCTGTTCATCACCAACTGGCTGAATTCCAGGAATAGCAAAATCATCATCCCTGATTCAAAATCAACAGCCCAGTCACAATCTCACATTCATGCATAAAGCTTCCTCACAGCAAAATGAAGCAGGAATATGTAACATCATAAAGCCAACCAAATGAAAACCAATAGCAAAGACTAGCGTTTGCCAATGCACAACAGTGTGTATTAGATCTCAGTTGTGAAATAACTTGTATACCTGTCATGGTCTGAATCAGCTGCAATGCTGGATAATGGTGGTGGTGGTAGAAGAACAGTGGGCTTACTTGGTGTGGAGGTTATCTGGTGTCTTTGATAGCTGCAAAACAGTGTAAAAGTCAGTTCTAAGTTTATACCATTTTTAGCATAATATGTAATATACCCCACTGAGCAATTTTACATTGATTAGATGTTTAAAAGATGTCTAAATGGCCCATAGACGCAATGTTGAAATTACTTCTTGTGCTCAGATAATTATCATGTAGGCTAGTCTACAGGACTTCTCTGGTGCATATTTTTGGTATTTACAGATGTTATTCATTGTAATAATGTATTTACTGCTTGGTCTAAAATAGGTCTATACATAGCCGTAATGATCCTGGGCTATATGAGAGCTAAAGCATAGACGCAACGTTGAAATTGCGTCTTTTGCTCAGTGGGACAGTGCAATAGAACAAACCATCTGTCTGCTTATCAACTCCTTGATCATAACACAATGTACTAACTTTCACCACTGCTCATTTTAGAAAGGCCACTGCAAGAAAACGTGTTCTTTGTTTACGTTCCGTTACCCCAGCAGCCTGGCTACTGTCCAAAGCAAGAAACCGTAAGAATCCCAATTTGAACTAGAAACCCCGATCTCAGTGCTATGATAAAGGCAGAGTAAAACATACAGTAGTATTAATAAGTAGGCAGGTTGTGTTACTTACTGATCCAGCAGAAAGAATGCCAACTGAATGTCCATTTTGAACCCTCTCAAGTCGCGGAGCTCTCTCCATCGAGTGAATGCCCATCCGAGGTTCACTCTTGTTTTACCTCTGTTGCGATCACTCTCCCTCTTTGCCTTCTTTGCCTCCTCCGTCAACTGGGTTCTTTTTCTTTTACTTGGTAGAGTCTCCACGGTTTTTCCACCGTCCGCCATTTCTGCTACTCGGGATAGCTACTGATAGCTACAGGGTAAAACCTAGCCTATTCCTCTTGTGATTGTGCAATGGATGATTCACTTCCTTTGTGCCGTAAATGGAGCCTTCATTTCTCCCAGGAGATCGTACCCGGTGGCAGACAGAATTGCATAGTGAAAGCGAAGCTTATAGGGAATCAATCTAAACGCCGATGGTGTCATTCTTCTTCTGTCATTCTTCATTCTTCTATAGCGGTAACACTCTACAATCAACATTTATTTCATAATGATAAGTTAAAGCAAAAAAGTTGTCTATAGAGTCTTTAATGGTCGTGCCTAATTTTTTTAACTTTATGCAGAAAGTCTTTGACCATCAAGCAGAACCAGCTCCTCCAAAACAACAAAGTGAAGAGTGCTGGTACCTGCCTATTTTATTTTTGGTATGTATCACCAGAAACCTGGCAAGATCAGGGTGGTCTTCAATTTGAGTGCCCAATACAAAGGCATTTTCCTCAACAACGTACTCTTGAGTGGGCCTGACCTAAATAGCACACTGCTAGGTGTCCTGCTCCGAAAAGAACAAGTGGCCATTAGAGCTGATTTTGAGCAGATGTTCTACTGCTTCAAAGTCAGGGAAGTCTGTGAATTTTCTCAGGTTCCTGTGGCACAAAAATAATGACCCAGACAAAGACATCATTGATTACTTATTATTATTATTGATTGACTGTGCATGTTTTTGGAAACAGCTCCTCTCCAGTTGTAGCCACTTACTGACTGAGACGAGCAGCACGACTTGATGAGGCAGAGCATGGCTCAGAGGCAAAGGAGTTTGTCCTGAGGATTTTTTATGTTGACTATGGTCTTGCATCTGTGTCCAGTGAAGCTGAAGCTGTCAATCCCCTGAAACGCACAAAGAGGATGCTGGCAGAGTCAAACTTGATAGCCCCAAAATAGCCCCAAAATAGCCCCAAACAGTGCCAAAGTTATGGAGGCATTCTCACCAGAAGCAGAGCCAAGGAACTCAAGGACCTGGACTTGGGTGCTGACCCTCTACCTCTCCAGCGAAGCCTAGGAGTGAGCTGAAATCTACAGAATGACAGTTTAACATTCAAAGTGTCACATGATGTTAAGCCATTCACATGAAGAGGAATACTGTCTACAGTCAACAGTCTCTCTACGACCCGCTTGGATTTGTTTCCCCCATTACTATCCAGGGCAGGGCCCTATTAAGAGAGCTCTCTTCAGAGCAACATGAATGGGACTTACCTCTCCCAGCAGACAAAGAGGCACAATGGAAAGTGTGGTCTGACTCTCTAACAGAGCTTGAACAATTGCAGATCCATAGGCCCTACATACCAAGCTCATTGTCACACACTCAGTGGAGGGAATTATGCATAATTTCAGACGCATCTACAATGGCAATAGCCGCGGTAGTTTACCTTCATGTTCCTGCTCATACCATCCCACGCCTAGAACTGTGCGTTGCAGTCTTACGCCTTGTTGACACAGGATGCGTAACGGCCACGGAACGGCCCCGAAGCGGAGGCTGCTTCATTTCGCCGCCCATGTTAATAAAGCCGGTTGTTCACACTGGCCGTGGTGCGGCGCATGGCTCCGCTCGCAGCTCATGATCTGGAGCGGCAGTTTCGGTGTCTGGTCTCCGCATGCCGCAGCGCACATTTCACAGGAAAACACCATAGAAAACACTATAGATGGTAATGTCTCCATTATATCACCACAGAAGCACAAATAGATTAAATGATCAACTTACCAGGGTCTTCACTGTTGTTGTTGATGAATCCATCTGCATTTTAGGATGATTATCTATCTGGTTTTGAATTATCACTTGCCTTTTGAAGATTGTGTCTGTTATTGAATTACCACAAAAGTAAACAAGTATACATGTTTAGGTTTGTTTATTTATAGGCTACTGAATTTATTTAGGCCTATATGTCATTATTTAAAGAGAGAGAGAGAGGGGGGGGGGGGAGAGAGATATCTAGGTCCCCTAGCCTTTCCCAATTATTGCCTGATCACTACTCACGACTCTTGCTGAGAAAACAAATAAATGTGACAGCTTTGATATGAGGGGCTTTGTGAAGAAAGGGAGAAATGAAGAAGATGGAAGATATAAAGTTCATCCCTGATGTGGAAAAGTACAGTGAGCTGTCAGCATTGTTTCTACAAGGACCGCAGTGAACAGATGAAACTTTGTTGGCTACTGGAGCACAATGTCAGCAGCCTACACTCTGTTTCCACAGGGTTTTCTCCTCCTGTAGACATAGGAGAGCTGCTGGCTGGCGCAGAGAAATGCACTTCCTGTGTGAACAACCCCACTGCGACTCGTGCACGAAATCACGGTACTTGGCTGCTATGCGTACTGTGTGAACCAAGCGTTAGCTGTAGAGCTGGCCAAACTGATAAGAGGAGAGATTGACATGGAGCTGCATGCAGTCAAGTTTTTTACCGATAGTTGTATATTGGTTGGCATCACCTAAATCTACCAAACCGGACCAGTGACATCATGTTGGTTCAGAGCAAAACCCATCTGATCACGGTACCAGACATGTCCCAGTAGCACACTTACCACACCCCAGCTGGTTCTATGGCCCAGCATTCCTGAGACAGGCTGACATACAGGAATTCATTGAGGCAGAGTCTTTCAAGCTAGTGAAACCAGATTTGGATGATGAGATTTGGCCGCAGGTGACCACACTTATAATTAAGACCACAGAGCAGCCACTTGGGTCAGATAGGTTTCACTTATCCACATTGCCTAGTCATTCTCCAGAGCTTCACACACAGACAACTGCAGAGGCTGGCACAACTGCAAAATACCCCACACCACAGAATTCTTATAGACCAAGACATCTATCATCAGAGCTGTACAAAAGGAGACAAGGAGAAGAGGAGTTCAAGACTTTGACACAGGATGGGAAAGTGTTACAACAAAGCCCTCTTAAAACTCTGGACCCCTTCATTGACAAGGAGGGATTGATGAGATTAGTGGTTGTGTCCACTCAGCCGATCACTTATATCAAGAAGAACATCCTCATCCTTCACCAGTCACCATGTAGCAACACTGTTAGTCTGACACTATTGTGATAAAGTAGCTCACCAAGGGCGCCATTTTGAAGAAGAAGGTGCCTTACGCACCGCTGGGCTCTGGATCGTTGGAGGCAAAAGACTCATTTCCAGTGTGATCTACAAATGTGTCACATGCAGGAAGTTGGTAGGAAGGCTTGAGGATTAGAAAATGTCAGACCTACCTACAGATAGGGTTGCTGTGGATCCACCATTCACTCACATAGGCCTTGATGTTTTCAAGCCATGGAGCATCATATCTCACCACACAAGAGGGAATACTGCTAAAAGCAAAAGATGGACTGTCTTATTCAGTTGTTTGAGCACCAGAGCAGTTAATCTGGAAGTGATTGAATCCATGGCGACTTCTAGTTTAATTAATTCTTTGAGATGTTTCTTGTCAATTCAAGGGCCTGACAAGCACCTTTGGTCTGACAGAGGCATGAATGTCTTTGAAGCTTGCAAGGAACTCCAAATCAACACTGAAGACACAGAGATCAAGAGATACTTACAGGACCAAGGCTGCACATGGACGTTCAATACACCTCAGTCATCCCATATGGGAGGAGCATGGAAGCAAATGATTGGCATTGCTCGGCACATCCTTGATGAACTCCTTCTGAAAAATTGCACGCCACGACTCACACAAGAAGTTTTGACTATGTCCTGTCCTCTTCACACACCTTGCATGAATTGACAGGCAGATATATTCCATCCCCAATTACTACATGGACAAAGATGTTCCAAGTTGATCTTCTTTAATGTAGCAACTGGCAGTAGGGTAAAACTGACAGAAAGAAAAACATAGTCAAAAAGTGCAACGTAAGTATTAAGTATACTACAAATGATACAAAATAATACAGTCATACAAATAAGTTCCAAATGTATCATAAAGATAGGCTACTGGTATCTGCATGCAAACCGTTCAAATATCTCAAGCCAGCATGCTCTGCGTTCTTTTGAGAAAGTCGATAGCAGCCTCTGTTGTGGGCAGGGACTTAAGTCCATCATCAACATAAAAGTCTCTTTCAGCCAACTGCCTTGTATCCTTGCCAAACACTCTCTCCCCTTCTTCAGCGGCTCGTCTGAGACAGTGAATGGCGACTGCTGGCGATGGACTATTCCTGAAGACATGCACTTTTATGCGATACTCTATGATGTCATTTTCCAGGTTGTTGTCTCCATACCAAAGAAATCTCAACAAAACAGTGGAACATCTGTTGTATGTCCACTGTGATGACAATGGAGTCCATATGAAAGCAGATAAGTACCCCAAGAAGACTGTTGTTGAGGTCCGGGCCAGTCAGGAGGACCTGATTCAGTGAGACTCTATACATATACTATATATACATAATATATATACTATAAAATACATAATTGAAAGAGTGTTGTAAGGTCTTGTGTGGTGTTGTAGGTATCTTCTTAACAGTTTTAGAGGACTGTCTTTTACAATGGCCGTCTATTCACCGCAGGTGAATTTTAGGCTACAGTACCACTGTTGGCCACCATGTCAAATTGGCAGCAAGGCTGAGACCTGATGCCTCCACAAGGACCCTCCACAAGGACAAGTGCGGGGAGACCTGGGACCTTGCTGCAGTACCATTTTTCCTTTATGACACAGCGATTAAGGCATGGTTCAAAGACATTGAACATTGAGTGGCAACCATTTCCAGAATGTTGGTATACTAGGTGCTTACAGTGGCCGACTTGTGGACATTTCCTAAACAGATGTTGCCAATAATTACCCATCCCAATTGCAGTTTTTGAGCATAGGGGGAGTCATGTGGCCCATTTATCTGTTTCTGTACTTTGTGTATCCTTATGATGACTCTGCCAAGCAGGATCATGATAGGAGCCTGAGGGTCAAGCTCTGGGATCTTTTGTGCCAGAGGTTTCAGATGTGCCTGATGCAGTGCTGCTTCCGGTGTGGGAATTTCAGAGCGATTATTCAGAATGGCATTACACTCAATCAGTGTTGGTAGGGAGAGGATAACTTGCCCGTCCATGGATTCCACCTGAAAGCCATGTCCTCTTCTGCCTGCTGTCTCAGCTACATCGGCACGTCTTGAGGAAGTAAGGAGAGTTGTGGTCTTTGATGTTGAAAAGGTCAAAGAACTCAGACCTTACTAACGAACGATTACTCTGATCGTCAAGTATCGCATATAACCGGATAGCCTTTTCCTGCTGGCCAGCTGGGTAGACTTTCACAAGACAAATCTTTGAGCATGATTTTTCAGTGAGGTCTCCCCCAGAGACGCGTGTACAGCTTGAGGAAACAGTAGCTTCTTCAATATTGTTCCCTTCCTCCCCGCCATGCTCACGTGCAGGGGTTTGGGCATCTGAGGACCAAGGAGCAGGTCCAGGAAGCAGGGCTGAGGTGTGACTCTCGCGTCCACATTCAGCACACTTTATTCCGCTGTCGGAATTCTTGGCTAGGTGTGCTGATGACGCACAGCATTTGTAGCAGATGCCATGTTGCTTTAAAAAGGCTTTCCCATTCTCAATGGACTTCTCCCTAAATCCACGGCATTTTTGGAGAGGGTGTGGTTTGTTGTGTAGGGGGCATTGCTTAGCAGGATCCACTTTACTCTTGCGTGTTGTGTCAGCCCAAGAGGAGGTGTAAAGAGACACTTCAGTCTTGTGGACTGAGATTGGAGGCCTCTGACTGTCCTAGGAGCTGACTTTCCTATTACTGGAGGGTCAGTACTGCCTAGAATGAGGGAGAAGCTAGGATCATTTCGCATCTTGGCTTGCTGGCAAAAAAAATCCAAGAAGTAGGCAAATGGTGGGAAAGGAATGTTGTACTCTTCCTTGAACTTAGAACCATGTGACAGCCATCGGAGAGAGTGCAAATTGTATGGCAGTTTCTGCACAATAGGGCTAGTACCACGGGCTGACCTTGTGACAACAACACTTGGCTCAGAATATGTTGAGACTCGTCTGTCCCAACTCATTTTGAGCCCTCTCTGTGGGTGGTGGACATGTACAGCTCTTATCCTTCTCACATGTTCAGATGACTCGGTACCTAGCCACTTCACCAAGAAGTCCATCTCTTCACTGTCTGTAAGGTTTAGACCTCTTATGGCATTCAGGAATGATGCTTTCCAAGCCCTGTAACTCTCAGGACGGTCACTGAACTGCAGAAGCCCTGAGGACACAAGTTCACGTCTTGCAAAAAACCTGACAAAGTCTGACATGCTCTGACTGTCAGCAGGATTAGCCTGTTGAGCCTCTACATACTGGTGAGCTTGAGGATGATTTGTGTCATTAAATACCTCCATGTGACTCATGCAATCCATGGTTTTACTTGAACTCCACACTTTCTGGGGCTTTCTAACTGAAGGGTGTGACATGTGAGCGTCAACGTCAGCCATACCTGACTTCCAACCAATGAAATACGCTCCTGAGGATGACGGTCATGACTGGGTTTATCATCCTGAATGTGACACTGCATAGTAGCTTTGGGTGCACGCTGTACAACAGTGGCTGGTTTACTAACACTGTCAGTAGAGACTCCCCCTAACGCAGGTGTTGACTGATTAGTAGCATGCTTTCCCTGCTCTTCCACCTACTCTTTTGTGCACTCTGCTGGATCATGGGTTTGGAGATCAATTTTGGAGCTCAGGTCCCCATTTTGCTCTTCCATGGCTGCTTCTAATGCTTCAGCTTTAGCTACCGCAGCTGCAACTCTTTTCTCCAGTTGAAGAGCATCAACTGATACCTCTAAACGTGTCTTCTCTACATTTAAAGATGCCTCTAAGTGTGCTTGTTCCATTTTGATTTGGCTGTCTTTACTGCAAATGCTGCCTCTGCTTTAGCGGCTCGGGCTTCAGCACGAGCTAAGGCTGCGGCTGCACTGGTGGAGGAGCTATGTGATCGTTTGGATGAACATGAACATGAGGCATGAGACCATGTCCATAATGACTGAGATCCTGATGATTTTTTGTCCAACATTTTGGAAAGAGAATTGCGTTCGTTTTCAGAGTGTCGTGGCACTTCTTTGTCATGTTCATCGCAGTTCAGTCCGCCAGAAAATGTTGTTTTACTGTCCTCTTCACACACCTTGCATGAATTGACAGGCAGATAAACTCCATCCCCAATTACTAAAGATGTTCCAAGTTGACCTTCTTTAATGTAGCAACTGGGTTATATAAATAAGTTCCAAATGTTTCATAAAGATAGGCTACTGGTAAGCATGATGTTGCTACATACAATGTATCTCATGCGCATTTTCTTACTACAAGCTAGCCAGAACATGTGGCCAACATGAATACACATCTGAAATGTATCTGCACACAAACCGTTCAAATATCTCTGATTTGTGAAAATATGCATATACATCAATAAATGATAAACCCAAAGGTTACTTTTACATACCGACGATGCTTTCAAAGACCTGAACATCAGGATGACGTCAGATGAAAAGGCATGAGCTTTCCCTCGGCTCTGACATGGAGAACTGCATAGATGCCTACTGATGATGTACTAGAGACACAGATCACATGACCTAAATGACTACTATACAAAACCACCAGTAGGGGGTGTTGAATTACAAAATAAAACTGACTGACTATCAAGGCAGCACATACTACCTTTTTTTTTTTTTCACTTTAGTTTTTATTGAGTTCAACATTTATAAACATGTAAAACCAACTCCCAAACAAAAAACAGGGTTTTTGTTTGGGAGTTACATTCTCAGTAGTCCATCCATTCTCACAGTTTCATCCACTAAATCAGTTGACCTTTGTCTATAAATCAGTTGTCATCGTCGCTGCTTTGGGTCTTGAATGATGTCAATTTCTCCCACTTTTCTTCCAGCTGTGCTTCTTGCAACCTCAATCGAAATGTCAGTTTTTACATTATGTAGATTTCCTCTACTATCTCCATCCATTGTTCCTGAGTAGGGGTATCAACTTTACCCCATTTCCTTGTGATAGCTTTTTTGCTAGCTATTAACAATATTTTAACCAGATACCTATCCCTTATTTGTACATTTTCTTGAGTAAGATTACACAAATAGAGTACCATGTAGCTCGTAGGGATCTGTGGCACTTCCAAAATATATGTGAGTGATCTGCATCTAATGCTCCACATTCTCTCCAGCAAGGTAGATTTATGTTTGAATATTTACCCTTGACTTTGGGCGTGATAAAAAAACTAATCAAATTTTTCCACGAGAATTCCCTCCATATCCGTGAAGTGGTGGATGTTTTGCCAATCATCATCTGAAATTTTTATGTTGAATTCTGATTCCCATTTTTCCTTTATATATTTAGTCAAATACGTATTCGTCATCAATGTTTGATATAGTGCAGATATAATTCTAATTTTTGTTTCCTTGTACAAATTGATTATATTTTGGATCACCTCATTCACTTCCATGGAGGGGTCTACTTTGATTTCCTTCTTATAGTAATCCCTTAGTTGTAAGTATCTGTAGAATTCATGCTTCCCCAAATTAAATGTATCTTTCATATTCTGGAAACTCTCCAGCTCCCCATCCTTCTCTAAAGTACGCCATGCTGTGACTCCCTTGGTTACCCACTGTTTGAATCCTTATCATACCTGGCCGGTTTGAAATTACTATCAAATGCTACCCATTTCAATAAATTTGTATCCTTCTTCATCCAGTGATCTTTAATTATTCTGAACCATAATTCCAAAGTAAACAATATAATTGAGTCCATATGGTTTTTAACTTTCTTGTAAGCTTCTTTATCTCTAATAATATTTTGGATTGGATATTCCCCAAACTTTTTTTCCATTTCCTTCCATTTTGCTGTATAATCTGGTTTGCACCAACATACAATATATCTCAACTGAGCAGCATAAAAGTATTCTTTCAGTTTTGGGAGACCCATGCCACCCTATCTTTTGGTAGCTGGAGAGTTTCATACCTAACTCTAGGCTTTTTGCCCCCCAAAATAAACCTCGACATTATCCTGTCCCAGGTCATAAATTGAGTTTTAGGGACCTCTATAGGTAGGGACTGGAATAAGTAAAGAAGCCTAGGTAACACATTAATTTTGATGGTCTCAATTCTCGAGCTAAAATCCAGCGGTAGAGTAGACCATCTTTCAGTGTCTTTTTGAATCTCCTGATTTATCTTGTTATAGTTTGCTTTGTATAGTTTAGACAGTCTTTTAGTGATGTTAATCCCCAGATATTTAATATTAATTTTATATCCCGAAAGGTGTCCATATGTTTCTAGAAGCTTCATCAGTACAGGAAGTGATTTATTCGGTTGCTCAAGGAAGGCTATGATATCATCAGCAAAGAGTCCTATTTTATGCTCCATGCCATTTACCACAACTCCTTTAAGTTCTTTGTTTTGACAAACTCTATAAAAAGAGCAAATAGAGTGGGTGATAGACAACATCCTTTCCTAGTTGACCTCTGTAAACTAATTTTGTCTGTCAGGTTCCCATTTATCTTAATTCTAGCAGTGGGCTGTTGATATAGTGTCTTTTTGCATTGTATTGATCTACTGTTAAATCCGAATCGTTCTAACACTTTATATAGAAATTTCCAATTTACAAGCTTTTTCTGCGTCAATGCTCACTAATACAGTACTTTGTTTTTTCTTCTGTGCTTGATCTACAATATGTAAGGTTCTTCTGATGTTATCCTGCGTTTGACGCTCTCTTACAAATCCTGTTTGGTCTTCTTCTATCAATTCCGTTATAAAGGTGCAATGGTTTAGAAATAATTGTTGTATATATTTTATAGTCTACATTTAATATTGAAATTGGTCTATAATTCCCACAGTGTTCTTTATCCTGTCCTTGTTTTGGGATGACTGAAATTATTGCTTCAGTCCATGATGGTGGTATTTTATTATTTTGGAGTGTCCAATTAAAAGAGGCCAGGAGTAGAGGTGTCAGCTCATCCCTGAACATCTTGTACCACTCTGCAGGGTATCCATCACCACCTGGAGATTTCTTATTTTTAAATTTATTTATTGCATCCGTCACCTCCTCCATTGTAATATCGGCCGTTAGTATATCATTTTGTAGGTGGCCAATTGATGACAAATCCAATGAATTTAGAAATGCTCTCATTTCCTCTTCATCTGCAGATGCGGGTTGTGTATACAATTCCTCGTAGTATCCCTGAAAGATTTTCTCTATATCCTCTGGTGTCTGGTTTCATAATCAAATTGGGTTGTGTTTGATATCAATTTTGCTATAATAATTTTGTAATATAAATTCCTATAGCCATACCTTTTTAGTTTTTCATGTTCTAACTGGGATAAATGGGTCTCTTGGAGGAATACAATTTGTACTTTTTCCTTTTTCAATTTTGTCATAACTCTTCCTATTTTCATTGGTGTGTTTAGACCATTCACGTTCAGCGACATTATCTTGATATTGTTAGTCATCCTTATGTTTTGCCACTCCCAAATGTGCTCCCAAACAGTTCTGAACTAAGTAATCATGAACAGTTATAGTCCGTGAGCCAGGACCCCAAATTTGGGCCACCGGTACCATCTGGGGGGAATAATTATAATTATTAACACAACACAAACCAAAAATAAAGAGGACTTCAAAACATTCCTCTCCAAATCACCATTGGTGGGTGTAGGGGAAATCCTCATCTCTAAAGAGGGCCCCTCCCTAGACCCATGACTATACCCAACCAGTGGGGTTCCACGATGTCTAGACATGTCCAACTTAAATAATTCAACCTCTCTCAGTTGGTTCTTAATGTATTATATAACTCAAAGAAGTCTGAAAGATTTCAAATATTCCTACTGTGGATCTATTTTTCAGTATCATAGTCATTGTAATCCAGTATGTGGGTAAAGTTCCATTCAATGCTTGTCAAATATTCTTTGTTTAAAAGTCTGCCCGTTTAAACCTTACCATCATCCCTTCTCTTCTACCGAAGCATGTTGTCTTGGACCTTAACCATACCTGTGTTTCTCCTGATCCACAGTGTTACCTGTTCCCTTAAAGGGTAACTTCGGTATTTTTCAATCTGGACCCTATTTTCCCAACTGCGGGTGTCTAAGTAACTAATGGGGACAACAATTTTTGAAATTGGTCCAGTATTGAGCGAGATCGCTTTAGCCGGCAGCCGTGAAACGGGCTGCAATGTAATCCGACGGTGCAAATGCTCACCGTCAATGTACGTCCACTAAAAGTGCTTGTTTTTGCCACTGACTGGCTCAGATTGTTATTATAAGTGTCTGACAACAGTATGGAAAGGACCCTATACAGAAATGAAACATACTTCCTTACCTTTAGCTTGATCCCGTCTGTGTGTAGCCAAGTCTCGCTCAAGTCCCGCGAGAGCTTAGTTGTTGCAGGAAGTCACCTGTGGAAACGTGAGTGAGAGTTGGAGAGAGGAGTGCCACCGGGAGGAGTTTGTTGTGTTGGAGTACAGAGATCGTAGCTTAGCGTTATCTAAAAGATCTAAATAATAATAATAAAAAAAAAAACAATGGTTCGTGTTTGCACATTTCCGAATTGTGCCAACAAAATGTCGTGCAACACTTCGCGCAGCTTTCACAGACTGCCTTTGTTGGATAGTGACACGCTGAAGTTGTGGCTAGTTGTGCTACAAATGGATGCCAACACTACTGTCCATACGCTGCGCCTTGCAGACCATCGGGTCTGCAGTGACCATTTTGACCGGGATGACTACTGCCAGCCAAAGAGGAAACGAAATCCTATCCCAAAGCACTTTTTCCTAAAGAAAAATGCTGTCCCAAGAGTGGAGAGACCTGCTGCAGACAGAGTGGAGGTAATGTTATTAGCTAAAGTTATTGTGTTGTCCTGGCATCAGTATACATGGCAAAAACAATCACTAAACTAGAAAGGCACTCGGAGAGCGCAGACCTCCGCCAAGGTTCATGCTATTATTGTTTGTTCGTGAGTCGGATCCGGATCCACTCCAAAATGTAATGGGTTCTTCCTTGGCCCATGCTACACCCTTCCACCAAGTTTCATGAAAATCGGGCCAGTATTTTTTCAGCAGATATCATAGAGATACTTACTGGCAATGAATGATGATGGTAGCTCTTCAATGAGTAGGAGCTCTTCATCCGTATACTCTGGCTCAAATAAATACAGGCGGCCATCGAATTCAAAGGCCTCTTCCACGTTGTCGAAATCAGGTAAATATTCAGCCATGACTTAGAAAATCTTTTAGATAACGCTAAGCTACGATCTCTGTACTCCAACACAACAAACTCCTCCCGGTGGCACTCCTCTCTCCAACTCTCACTCACATTTCCACAGGTGACTTCCTGCAACAACTAAGCTCTCGCGGGACTTGAGCGAGACTTGGTTACACACAGACGGGATCAAGCTAAAGGTAAGGAAGTACGTTTAATTTCTGTATAGGGTCCTTTCCATACTGTTGTCAGACACTTATAATAACAATCTGAGCCAGTCAGTGGCAAAAACAAGCACTTTTAGTGGACGTACATTGACGGTGAGCATTTGCCCCATCGGATTACATTGCAGCCCGTTTCACGGCTGCCGGCTAAAGCGATCTCGCTCAATACTGGACCAATTTCAAAAATTGTTGTCCCCATTAGTTACTTAGACACCCGCAGTTGGGAAAGTAGGGTCCAGGTTGAAAAATACCGAAGTTACCCTTTAAGCAAAACAGTCTAAAGATCTCCACTGATATTCTTGAAGCTTTTCTCTCGTTCGTGCGTTGTATCCCGTCTCCATTCTTTCGCCTTCACTCGCTGCCACTCCAACCCTCCTCGGATCTGACCCTCCGCCGCAGGTTCGGTGTCCCCGCCTGGTATGTCCACCATGTAGCCTCTTTCTTTCATGTCCCGTGCGGCTTCCCTGGCGTTTTCATACGTCTTCACTCAGCTGTTCCAAAGATTCCGTATTTTTGCGAGCGGTGTCTGAAAACGGATTCCTTTTTCCTTCAGTAGCTTTTTAATGCCCATATATGCCCTTCATTTCTGGACAATTTCGGTAGCATAATCATGATCAAAGAAGATTTGTTTACCCCCTACATGTATCTTCTTCTGCCATGCTTTCTTCAGAATTATTTCTTTCGTCTCGAACTGTAAAAAGTTGACCACAATTGATCTGGGGGCAGCACTCGGGTTCAGTTTTTGGGTGAGGGCTCTGTGGGCTCGTTGGATCTGAAGATTAGTTCCTTCAGGCAGCTCGAGTTCGGTGTTTAGGAGTTGCTAGTGGAGCTCCCTTCCGTGTCCTCCGGTACGCTGAAGATTATGGATATTGTTTCTCCTTGATCTCCCTTCGAGATCGGTCATTTTTTCTTGCAGCTGACGTGTCTGATCCGACATCCCCAACAGTGTAACATTCGCCTCCATCTGCCACTCTTCCAATTCAGCTATGCGTGTCTGGGCTTTGGCGATGCTCACCTTTTGTATCTGTAGCTCGTTGTTGTTCTCTGTGAGCTTACGGTCTATTTCTTGTTGGAAATTGGTGATTTCTTCCTTCATCTCTCTCTTCAGTTTGTCTTTAAATGTGGTTAGGTCATGTCGCAACTCTTGCTTGAGCTCTTTTATATCTTTGCTGATAGTAGCAAGCCCAACTTGCAGTGTCTCTGCGTGGTCCTGTCGGTCCATTTCCCCCGTTGCGTCTTCCTCATGTTCGCTAGTGTCGTGTTCGGAGATTCTTCCATTATCTGTTGTTCTTCAACTTTTTTTTTGCTCTTTGTTGCTTTTCCGGCTTCTTCGCATACATCCCCCACTCATATCTTACTTTTGTCCATCGAGTTATATGTGTTTTGTGGGTTTATTTTAACCGACTTGAGAGAGTTGGATAACTATGCAGCTACTCCCTCCGCCATCTTCCCGGAAGTCCAGCACATACTACCTTAATGGTTGAGGTCATGACCATCATGAATGCCAGACCCTTGGTTCCTCTCTCAACCGATGCAGAAATGCCTGAAATTCTGTCACCTGCAATGCTTTTAGCACAGAAAGCTAGCATTGCACCAGCTGTGCCAGGAGACTTTAAGATGGATTATGTCCACAAAGACCAGTGGCAGCAGATCCAAAGTCTAGCAGATTCTTTCTGGAAAAGATGGAGACAAGAGTATCTGACAACAATGCAGACTAGGAGGAAGTGGACTGTTAAGAAACTCAACCTTCAAGAAAGTGATGTTGCTGAAGGATAGTCAGGTGAAGCACAACGAATGGCCAGTTAGACTCATTATAAAGGCTATACCAAGCAGTGACAACAGAGTTCGCAAAGTCATGGTGAAGACCAATAAACAAAGGACTGTCAAGGAATATCTCAGGCCTATCCATAAAATAGTTCTGCTTCTATCTAGTAATTAATGGAAAGGACTGGAAAATAGTGGTATAATTGTAATTATACCAGGCGGGGAGTATTCTGACCCCAGTTGGGTGTTGCTTCACTGACCTCTGTTGGTTGTTTTTGGGTACTACACAACCAGTTAAGTTTGTACACGTATGGAATTTTGAGTTCATATATAGACGTGGACAATGTGTGTGAGCTCAACAGTAACACTGTAAAACTGTTTGTATTTTTCTATTCTTATAGTTTAAGCCACCAGTAAAGCCATTCTGGAAAGAAGAAGACGGTTTATTGGACGTTTTTTTAATAGCTATCTGTCTAGCCTTGCACACAGACACAATTGCGATGGCAGAAAAGTGATAGTGTTATGTAAATCCGTGTGGGCTGGGCACCTGTGTATGACACTTAAACTAAATCAATCAATCAGTACAGTGGTATATTAGTATACCATAGTATACTAGTATAGTCGTATAGTACTATTACAGTAGTATATTAGTATAGTACTAGTACAGTAGTATAGTAGTATACCCTAGTATGGTAGCATATTAGTATAGTATAGTAGTATTGTACTATACCGTAGTGTATTCGTATAGTAGTATACCATAGTTTAGCAGTATATATAGTATAGTAGTTTACCATAGTATAGTAGTAGTATAGTAGTATACCATACTATAGTAGTATGCTATAGTATAGTAGTATAATAGTATACCATAGTACAGTAGTACAGTATACTAGTTCTTTGCAGCAGCTTTCACCTTAATGGCTCCTTCTCTCTGGAATAAGCAGATCTCAGATCTTTTTTAGAGTTGGTTTTACTTGAACTATATTTATTTTTACATATTGTGTTTTTTATTTTATTTTGTCCCATATATGTTGATTATGCTGTTCCATTTTTTATTTTTACATATTGATTGTGTTTTTTTATGCTTATGTACTGGAATGTTTTATTCCATGTATTTTGTTTCATGTTTTAATTATTTTATTTCTAAATTTTTTAAAGATTTATTCTGTGAACAGTTTTGTGTCTGAAATGTCAGAATTAAAGATTTTACCTGAAATGATCACTCGAAATGCCTTTCTGAACCAACTGTAAAAGAATGCGTACACCAAAGGATTCACAGTAGAATTCAAAAAGGCGGCCCACAACAGTATTTTGAACAATGCCAGTGGAGTCGAGTAACTGATAAAGGGATCAATGATGTTACACACAAAAAAAGGAGTCCAAAAAGAAAGAAATGCCCCCATGATGATAGCGAGTGTTTTGGTGGCTTTAGTTTGGGACGGATCAGATGTTCTCGTGTTGTGGATGCTGCGTGCTTGTCTCCGTGCCACCAGGAAAATCTTCAGGTAAATACCGAGCATGACAACTCCGGAAATGTAAAAGCAGAGAAGCGATGAGACTGTACTTGATACTCCACTCTGAATCAAAACACATCGTCCTTCACATGCAACATGATCATAGTAGAACTCCTCAATTCCCAAAATATTGAGCTCCAGAAAGATCATTCCAAAGCCCACTACAGCCGAAACACTCCAAGTGACCAGAATCATGATCAACACAGCATTAACAGTTATTTTACTTCTATACAGCAGAGGCTGGCAAACAGCATAATATCAGTCAATCGATATGAAAGACAGATGTAGAATTGAGGCTGTGCACAACAAGACATCAGCACTATTGTAGACTTTACATAATACATCTCCAAAATACCAGCAATCCTCCACACATAGGATCATACTGGGGACCATGACCAGCAGCCCCAGCAGCAGGTCGGAGACGGCCAGGGAGAGGATGAGGTAGTTGGTGGGAGTGTGGAGCTGCTTGAACTGAGCGACCGACATGACGACCAGAACGTTCCCACACACCGTCAAGACGACCATGACACCCAGCAACAGGTAGAGAGAGACGCGGACAGACAGAGGATAGATGGTCCTCAGACAGGAAGTGTTCCTGGACTCAAAACAGAGCGCTGGCTCCATCTGTCTGGATAAACTTTATTTATAAAGCACTTTTCAAAACCAAAGTTACAAAGTGCTTCACAACAAGGAACAAGTGCAAGGTAGAAAACATTATAATTAAACTAAGTATAGCAAAGAGATAAAAACACAAACAACTGGCAATAAACAAAATAAAGGACAAATGACAGTGAATAACAAAATATGATAGGAAATTTAAAAAACTGAGATAATGAACGAGGTAAACTTGGCAAACTCAGACCAGGATTAAAGTTAAGCTTTTTGATAAAAGTCTGTTTTTAGGGAGTGATTGAAAAGATGATACTGACTTAGCAGCTTCACACCTTGTAACAACGCATTACGTAATAACTCAAAAAATGTCATAAATTTTCACTTCATTATGTAATAACACCAACATTTTGTAATACACAGTCTGAACGCAATATGTAATACATTTTCCTGTATTTTGTAGTAAATTATTACATATTGCAGTGGTTATTACAAAATACTTAAGTTGCACTTTTTTTTTTGATAAAAATGTAATATGGTACATTATGTAATAATGAACCAAAATGGATGTTTTCATTCAAAAAAATAGTTATAACATTATAACAACAATGTTTATTTTATGCATTCTAGCATGAATCATACTGACTCAAAAGGGTCACTGTATTCCTTAGCTTAATAGAAACTGTACTTGAGGGTTCATAGAATTTAAGTAATTAAGTGAAAAACAACCACAGCATATAGTGTAACAACACACTGATTTGCGGTGGATTTCTAATATACAAACAGTTCAGTTTTAACTTGCAAAAACTACTTATCAAGTAGCCACAATAGAAAGAACCATAGATGGTTATTACATAATGCACTGTGTTATTACATTTTCATCATAAAAAAGTGCAACTCCCACATTTTGTAATAGCACCGCAATATGTAATATTTTATTACAAAATGCGGGGGAAATTATTACATATTGCGATCAGGCTGTGTATTACAAAATGTGGCAGATTACAAAATGCCGGTGTTATTACATAATGAAGTGAAAATGTATTACATTTTGTTGAGTTATTGCATAATGTGGTGTTATTACATAATGCGTTGTTAGACAAGGCCATTGCCTTGTGGAACAGGTGCGAAGCTGCTAAGTAACCATAGTCAGAGTAAGTAACTTATAGGTAAAGAGTTCTATAGTTAATAAAATATTTGTCATAATAAAACTGCACACTTGAGAATAGCTTCAACTGTATGACATTCAATATATTGGCATGCCCAATCATCTGAGCGTCTTCCTAGTTGTGAAAAAGGTTCAGTCACATTTTTACCTGTAACTTATGTATCTAATGTGTGGAATATGTGGAAAAAAACAGACATAACACACAATGGGTTAGTGACATGAAGCTCATATTGAAAAAATGTCATAATCTGAAAATGAAAGGTGATTTGATGCTGCTATTCCAGTCAGAAATAAATTCATGCCAAGAAGTCACAGAAATATCAGCAGCTAACTGACTCCCTGTTTAGGTTATGTTTCTGCTTGCTTTTTACTTCTTCAGGACGGACACAAAGAACAAACCTCTCCTGTTGTTGAAAACTGTTTAGTTTAAATACTTATATTTGCAAAAATACCTGGAGATTATGATACATTCTTGAATAAGCTTTTAAATAGATTTTACTGCAATGTTTCAGCTAATCTACCATGACAAAAGAGCACACTGCTTGTGGAATTATTATTTTCAGTGATGTTTCACAGTATGTATTTATTCAAATCACCAGACATTATTAAACCAAAATGTGTCCTGTTCACATGGGATGGGGTTGATTTTTTTTAGCATACGCATCTACTGCTCCACTCCTCTTATGTATTTCTATGGCAGGAGTTGAGAACTACCATATGATTTATGAGGTATTTAACCATTTTACACCACTGCCACTGAGGATGTTGTGATATTCAGTTAATCATTCCCTCAATAATTAATCAGAGAAGAAGTCATTTTATGGAGACATCAATCAACAGTCAATAGTTAAAGGGTAAATCTGGTCATTTTCAGCATGGGCCTTATTTTCCAGTTTTTTTTACCATCATGACAATTGATTGTGTTCAAGATGTCATCACTCACTTCACTGTGGAGCTTGATGTAGTTTCAGTTAAACAGCAGCACTGCTGTCCAATACACACATACAGGGCCAATATCATGTCCAACAGCTCAACCCAAAAAGTGATTAAAACCATTTTTTCAACACTAACACCCACACTGCAGTTGAACATGTCTTTAAATAGCACACCAATAGATTGGAATAGTGTGAATATAACTGATTTATAACTGAATTACTGACTCGGTGGATTCCCTGCTGTGTTCACCACTTGTGATGACTCACTTCCTAAATTTGTGATGCCACGTGGGAAATAACGGCACAAAAAATTCCCCACAAATTCTACTTCATTACCACTAGGACATTGATGTAAATGTTTTTTCCCCAGTCAGCAAGTCATATTTACAGAAAATCCAATATGCATTGAACGCAGCATCAGTGTTCTTGAGCGATCAAGATCACACTAATTAAAATAACATAATACTGCAATATAGACAGTTATAGACAGTTTCTGGTGATGGATAATCGGTACTTGGATGCAGGAAGGTCTGACTGCAGTGAGTGTTAATGTGTTTCAATCACTTTCTAGGTTCAGCTATAGGAGATTACCTGTTGGCCCTGTGTGTTTGTGTGTATTGAACTGAAGATACATCAAGCTCTACAGTGAAGTAAGTCATGAAATGTTCACACATTTTCAACACAATCAAACGTCATGATGGCAAAAACTAAGGCGCATGTTGAAAATAAGCAGAATTATCCTTTAAAAAGTACTACATTCTAAAGTAATCCTAGCATAGCAATAATAAAAAGTGTTTATACAATACTCAATGTGTGAACACGAGCTAGCTTCCCAGAAACACATCATACCTGAATGCAGAAACATTTAGTTAAAGTGTCTCTTACCTCACACACTCACAGCTGGACAGAATGAGCTTCCTGTGTGTTTCCTGACACAGACCATCACAGCTGTAACTGTCGGTCTCTGTCTGGCCTTTAAAGCCCGAGGCTCTGTGGACTGCAGTGTCTCCTGTGGACTGCAGTGTCTCCTGGCCGACAGCCGCCTCAGGGAGTGAAGCTGGACACTCGTCCCAGTGGATGATGGGCCACACTCACTGCTGTTTATATTCAACTCTTCTTACATCTCTTTTCATGTTGTAAGGATAACTTGACTACTGACTAAAATGTTTGTCATCCGATCAGGCCAGGATAGATTATATATAATAATAATAATATATTTTTTTAATATAGCACTTTTCAAAACAGTAGTTACAAAGTGCTTTACACAATAAAAAGAATAATAAAACAACACAATAAAACAGTAGTAAAACAGTGACAATTCAACACAAAGAAAAACAAGGGCAAATGGTAACTTGAGTATGTATAGAGCAAAAATCTTATAGAAAAGCCAATGAAACTTAAAAAAATCCCTCTAAAAAAGAGTCTTTAAGAATGTTTTAAAAGTCAATTCAGCTAATCTGAGCTCTTCGTTTCAGGGCCCTGACAGCAAATCCTCGATCTCCTTTTGAAATGAATTTCGATCTAAGAACAACTAGGAGAGACTTTCCTGCCAACTTCAGGTAACAGGCTCATAAGGAATTAAAAGATCTAAAATGTAGTCTGTGGCCTGTCCAAAACATGCTTTAAAGGTGATAAGTAAAATTTTAAAATCAATTCTAAAGTTTATAGGCAGCCAGTGCAAGGATGCTAGGACAGGGGTGATATGCTCCCGTTACTTTAGACTCATTAGCATTCTGGCAGCAGCATGTTGGACTAGCTGAAGGCGTGAGATTTGCTTCTGGGTGAGGCAGGAATAGAGGGAGTTACAGTAATCCAGGCGAGCGGATATAAAAACATAAATTACTTTCTGCAAGTCATTAAAAGACAGGAATGTTCTGATTTTAGAAATAGTTCTAAGATGAAGAAAGCAAGTCTGAACACCTTTCTTAACCTGCTCCTCAAATTGAGGTCCTGATCAAAAATCACACCCAAGTTCCTCGCCGAGGATTTGACGTAAGGTCCCAAAGAACCTAGATCATTCTGAAAAGAGTTGATGGAGTGAGGGGGGCAAATTAGCAATATTTCAGACTTATTGTCATTTAGGTGCAAATAGTTTTGGGACATCCAACTTTTAATGTCTTTTATGCAGTTGTGAAGGGAGGCTAGTCCATGAGGATCATTGGGAGTGATAGGCACATATAGCTGCGTATCATCTGCGTAACAATGGAAGGAGATGTTATGATCACAAATTATGTGACCTAATGGGAGCATATATAGGGAGAAGAGAATTGGACCCAAAATTGAACCTTGAGGTACGCCACATGTAATGTGGGCAGTCGAGGAGGAGGAGCTACCTGACATAACGGAATAAGTTCTACATGACAGATAGGATCTAAACCTAATTTCTTTTTACTACCATCAAGAAATTTGGGTTTGGGGAGTCGTTCACTCACTGGATTAAAACTCTATACAACTCACCATCTGCATCAGTTATAACTAATAATCACACCTCTCAACACTTCATACTGCAACGGGGCACAAGACAAGGATGTCTACTCTCTCCATTACTGTTTGCCATTTTCATTGAACCTCTTGCAGCTGCCATTCGACAAAACACTTGTATTACAGGTATACAAACAAGACATTTTCAGAACAAAATTAGCTTATATGCAGATGACATCCTGCTATACCTAACAAACCCCTCAACAGCCCTTCCAGAAGTCTTCAATCTTGTATCCATATTCTCAAAAATTTCTGATTATTCCATAAACTGGTCTAAATCTAAAATTTTACCACTCTGCGAGGAAGGCTGGAATGCTGCGTCTAAAAAACTCCCCCTGACAATAACAACAGGTAACATTAAATACCTTGGTATCAATGTGTCCACCAAGCTGTCCGAGCTATTCCTCCTGTATTACGCACCATTACAAAAAAGCATCGAAGAAGACCTCACCCGCTGGAACAACTTGTCCATTTCACTAATTGGAAGGATAGCAGCAATAAAAATGGCCATACTACCCAAAATAAACTATCTTTTTTCTATGACCCCGGTCCAACCTACATCACATTGGTTTAACACTTTAGATTCTACCATAACTAAATTCTACTGGAAACATAACAAACCACAAATCAAACTATCCACCCTGCAGAAACCGAGAGATCGCGGAGGCCTAGCCGCCCCAAATTTCCGATTCTACCACCTTGCAAATAACCTTCAGTATATACTCATATGGTTGCAAGAGACTCAACAATCACAACACCCCTGGCTGGATATAGAACAACATGACTGCCAAGAATTATCTGGCTCTGCCCACCCATTCAGACATTCTGGACAAGCATCACACATACACTATCCTCAACCATAGGTCGCAGCATTCCAGCCTCCCCATCTGTATGTCTGCTAGGAGATCTCTCATCAGTTGAACCGCCACTGAAATATGAAAACCCCATACTGGTCGCTCTAACAATCGCTAAGAAGACAATCCTCCTAAACTGGAAAGACAGAAATAACCTCTCAACATCCCAGTGGCACCTTCTACTATCTGACTATATCACAACAGAAAGACAAATAGCATTAAAAAATAATCAAATAGACTCATTTCACATATGCTGGACCCCATTTACCAATATCACTATACCCATGTAACACAAACCAATATACATACATACACACACGGACACATCCTCACCCTGATAACAACCTCCCCCTACTGTCGGTGACAGTTTTTTTCTCTTCCCCACTCTCCCATACACACACAATCATACACATAAACATGTGTTCTAACATAGATCTTCCCTAAAACACTACTTTTAAAACTGCAGTAACTGCATGATGTCACTACTATCATAATTGATATGTCTATTTCATCTCTGTTTGTTTTGTTTTATTTTGTCTTGTTTTGTTTTATATGTGTACCATGTCAAGTGTTGTATGTCAACCTGTTGTTGTTTATACATTGTCTGCCCTTGTTATCCCTGTTTCAATCATTGTTGTATCTGTAAAATCACTACTGTTTTGTTTTTGCACCAATAAAAAAAAAAAAAAAAAAGGATCTAAACCAATTTAGAGCAGAGCCAGAGATACCAACCCAGTTTTCAAGATGACCTAAAAGAATATCATGATCAACAGTATCAAATGGTGCACTCAAGTCTAAAAGAACAAAAATTGAGAAATGGCCAGAATCTGCAGTTAAAAGGAGGTCATTAGTGACTTTAAGAAGTGCTGTCTCTGTGCTATTTTGAAAATGTTATTTCCATTTAGGAAATCAACAATTGACTGTACTTTTCTAATAGCTTTGATAAAAACAGAAGTTTTGAGATGAGCCTGTAGCTGGCGGGAACTGCAGGATCAAAACTGTGTTTTTTGAGAAGGGGATGTACAATAGCATGTTTAATGCTGGAGGGAACATTTCCACTACTTAATGAGCTATTAATAATAGAAAGAATACTGGGACCAACAGATTCAGAAACCTCTTTAAGCAGGTGAGTAGGAAACATATCAAGAGAACAAGATGTTGACCTCACACTTGTAAAAATTTTCTTAAACTTAAAAAGAGATAGGGGCTCAAAACTGTCAAACGTGGCCATCATGTTGAGGGGGGTGACAGAAATGGACTGAGTGGGAGAAACAATCTGAGCTCTGATGTCAGCAACTTTCTTGTTAAAGAATGTGAGAAATTCTTTGCGTTTGATAGGGGAACATTCAGTATGAGATGAGGGGCTGACAACACGATTAACAATATAATATATAACTAAGCGTAACAACTCATAATGAAATATGGGAATGTTAGGCATCAGTGGTATAAAATATGTGCGGATGAGTGAAGTTTTGATTGTAGATATAAATGAAAATAACACCAAAAGCAAACTAATCTAAAGTGTAGACCATGTGGAGGGCGTCCTGGCTGCTCAGCAACAAGAGCAAAACTCGTAGGACAACAACCCTTTTATAGACTTAGGCCACTCCCTCCCCCGAAATTCCCAGCACTGCAGAACCTCCCTTGTACGGGTCACCTTGAACTCCTCGCTCAGGCTGCTGATGGGGAGCTTCCACATGTTGTTATGACCATACAGGGCGATGCTGCTTAGGCTTCGAGGCAGTCCAAGCCACTTGCGAAGGAACCTACTGACCCTCTTCTCAAAGCCCTCGATTGTAGAGATTGGGACCTTGTAGACCAGAAGAGGCCAGAAGATCCGTGGGAGGATAGCGTGTTGGTACATCGAGGCCTTGAACTTGCCTGGTAGGCCTTATTTCTCCAGTGCAGGTAACCAGACTTCCAGCTCCTGGTTGGTCGCTTGGATGGATGCTGTGTCCCTCAGGCTACAGTCGAGCACCTTACCCAGGCTCTTCACTGGTTTCTCTGTGATGGTTGGGATTGGAGTGCTGTCAAGAACAAAGCGGAACTTGTTCATGGTCTTCCCTCTCTTCAGCACCAGCGACCTGGATTTTGCTGGTTTGAAGATCATGCGCGCCCACTTAATCACACAAATAGTAATACTTCCATCTACTGGTGTAGTATTGTAAGTGCCTTGCTTAAAACAGAACTTTTATTTTGAAACTGTCAAGGTGGAAACCACATTAAAAATGCATCACTTCTGGACCAGAATTTGGAAAATGCTGTCTATGTATGAATCGTGTTTTACAATTGAGGGTACAACAAACAGCCAAAAGTCAGAATGTAAAAAAAAGAATCTGTAAACGTATAAACAGAGCTGCAAAATGAGAACTAAAGACATAAATAGTCATAGTTAAGGATTTAATTTGTAAAACATGGGTTACAATCCTGTTTATAGATTTACAGAAGTGACTTTGGGTTTTCAGATTCGTTTTTTACGACTGAGCATTTCACAATCTTGGGTTTACGTGTGATTTGTTTTGGCGGAAATATGCCTCCATACTCCTCTATATTGTGCATTGGAGCTGGAATAAAAGCTTGGTCGGACGCAAGAAATGCCTCAGAGAACTTAGTTGCAGAGCTTGAATTCAAAACACGTGAATAGACAACGTACAGGAGCAGGCTGGGATATGGGTACATTAAAACAATAGCTTTATGGTCAGACATACAGTAATCTATTACAGTAACGAGTCAAGACAAATACCAATGATAGAACAATGTCCAAAGTGTCTCCCTTTTCATGGGTAGGCCCTTTAACAGACTGGGAGAGGCTAAAACAATCAATAAAATATGACATATGATTTAAATTAATGCCGCCAACACAACATTTTAGGTGAAAGGTGGTTGCACATGTTTTTGATGAGGGTTCATATTATATTAGAAACATCTCTAACGGAACAGCAGCAATCAAGCATTAGAGAGGCAGGCTGGTGACTGGAGGGTTTTAATTTTATGGCTGTTTCATAGCCATAGATATGAAATTATATGGACAAACCTTAACTGTTTACTGGGGATTTGACCATCTGTACTACAGAACTGGCATATTCTTTGTCTTGGGCTGCACTTCAGCAGCCCAAGACAGCAGCCCTAAGCCCTTACAACTTTTGTGGCAAAATTCAGATCAACCAAGATAAAAACTAGAAAATGTGCTCAGTAGAGCACAGACCTCCTCCGCATCTGACAACACCCCGCAAGGCAGTTATGCACCTTTTGGTGATATGCCACGCCTACCACCACACCCACTTTTGGCCAATCAACATGGAAAATGAATCAGTTCTTCCTTGGCCCATAACCAACCTTCATACCAAGGATTGTGGAAATCCGTGCCCAACTTTTTGAGATATCCTGCTAACAGATGGACAGACGGACACACACACACACACAGATGTGGGTGAAAACATTAGAGAAGGCTCATAACTTTAACCTTTGATTGGCAGGTTACAGCAGCAGGACTCACAACAGGGTTTAAAGAAACATCATTGTTAATCAAGTATTCTCTGAAACAGAACAAAACCGCTGCTCCCTTGGGTTTTGTTAATTTGGAGGCAATAAATCAAAATGCAGGCTCAGCATTACATCTCTTTGAATCCATGGCTGACACATTCCTTTGGTATTTTAACAGCTTTGCAGAGAGCTGTTATCATTCCATGTTAGGTCTTCAGCATTTTCATCATTATTTGTGTATGTTGTAGGGTTTGACTAAGTTTAACTGGGTGCCAGTCAGAACAGTCTGACAAAAGATTGACTGTTTAGTCAGAGTCAAGAGTCAAACCCCACAAACAAACCCCATGGCGGACACTGCATGTCGAGGCTCGGCTGCTCCTGTTTTCAGCCGGTCTCGAATAAAACCTGAGATTTACAAGACTGTTGACGGCAAGGTAATTGTGGAGGATGAGCTGCTTAACTTTCTCGCTGTAAAAATTAAGACATTAAGCCAGGACGAGATCGTCCTGTTGGCTGTGAACACTTTCGACTCTGAGTGGATAGAGTCCTTGAAGAGTGTTGTTTGAACTTTGCCCTACTACACAGCGGTGCATTTCCCATAAAGGGTCACAGAAAGACGTCAACAACGTAAAAAGTTGCCTTAAAGTAATGAATGAGTGTGGGGAGAACATTCCCAGATTTGTCTCTCATTACTTGGATGAACTGCCGCCGGTGACATTTACCAACATGGATGTCTCGAGCCTACTTGGGAGAATGGAGCAGATGTATGCTGAGGTCTGTTCTCTGAAGCACGCGATGCAGCTACAGGCTGATGTAAGTGAAGATTTTCGTGCTATCGTTGTGGAGATCAATCGCCGAGTGGGTGCATTGGAGCGCTCCACTGACCTGACTCGGGGCGATGGGTTGGATGCGTCGGCGGCGTTGGTCGGAGGCACTGGTGGGGGCGCGATGGCTGGGGCCGCTGGCTTGGATGGTGCAACACTGGGGGCTGTGCCGGTGGGAGCCTCGGGCTTGGGCGCCGGAGAGAGGGCTGCGGCGGGGGCCTCCGCTCTGGACGTGGAGAGGGCTACGACAGCAAAAGGTCCCAGGGGATTGACGTCTTCGCCACGCTCTCCAAAGTGGAGTAATGTTGTGAAAAATGGCCAATGTCTAATACATGTTTCAGAGAACGCTGCTGCTCAGTCAAGATCGCATACTGTTATCTCTGGACAGAAAAAGAAATCCGGCAACGTTATGTCTATTGTTGGGACCGGAGTGGTGGGTAGCATCAAAATGGTCAAGACTAAGCTGGTGAGTGTTTTTGCTACGAAGTTTTCACCAGACCTAGACGCTGCAACTTTATCTGTGTATCTCAAAGAAAAACTTGGCCGTGAGGTCACCTGCCAGAAGATTGACACTGTACACAGTAGAATCGGCTCATTTAAAGTATCTGCGGAATGCAATGAGGTTGGTGAAATGTACAATCCGGAGCTGTGGCCAGAAGGGGCATTTGTCCGGCGCTATTATGAGCCGCGCAGGGCTGGAGTTATCGGGTCAAACACTGCACTTGCTGCGGGGGGAATGAGTGTGCCTGCTGGTGCTATGGGCAATCACTAGTCTTGCTAAATGACTATTCGGGTTTTGTCATACAACTGTCGTGGCCTGCGTATGGGCCAGAGCGCAGGGGATAAAGCTCGCCGTATAGTTGTTGACAACCTTTTGGTGAACTGTGACATACTATGTATGCAAGAGACATTTTTAGCAAAGCAAGACTTGGAAAAACTAAACTTGTTTAATGATAACTTTCATGGGGCTGGGGAGTCTACCACTGACCTTAGCATGGGAATAGTCAGAGGTAGAATACCAGGGGGTGTGGCTATTCTATGGAATAAGAAGCTTGACTCATCGATAAATGTGGTCAGGCTTGGTGTTGACTGGTGTATTGCAATACAATTTAGTCTTAATGATAAGGAATTCATTATCCTAAATGTGTATACACCCTATGACTGCCGTCAGAATGAGGATGAATATCTAAATAGGCTTGCCTTCATTAATTCCTTTATTCAAGAGAATACTTCTTCTAGTGTATATGTCACTGGGGATATGAATGCGGATGTCTCAGACAGGAACTCATTATTTGCCAATCACATGGCCCAGTTCTGTCAAGATAATAATTTTATATTGTCAAGCAAAGTGCTTTTGCCTACAGATAGTTATACATACATTAGTGAAGCCTGGCACACTACGTCATGGCTGGACCATTGTATTACTACAGCTGATGCACATGCTTCATTGGGGTGTATGAGCATTTTGTATGGGGTAGCAACAACTGATCATATACCTTTTGCTATGTCAATAAATGTTGAACATCTACCTGTACTATCTAGGAATAGAAATAGTGTCAACACAGAAAAACTGGACTGGTCAACCCTTACAAAGGAGGACATTTTAGCCTATTATGCTCATACAGACAATTCCTTAAGTAATATTCATCTATCTAGAGATGCAATTATGTGTAGTGACGTTAATTGTAAGGATGTGGAGCACAGGAGAGATCTCTGCTCCATGTATAATGATATAGTAAGTGCTTTGTATGAAGGCAGTAAGCCCTACTACAAGCATAAAAATAAGACACATAACATCAGACCTGGTTGGAACGAGTATGTAGCTAAGTATCATGCTGAAGCCCGTGAAGCCTTTAAATCATGGGCTATGGCAGGCAGACCCAGACAAGGGCATGTGCTTGAGTACAAGAACCTCACTAATGCAAGATATAAGTATGCCATTCGCTTCATTTGTAAAAATGAGCAAGCCATGAGGGCTGATTCCATGGCTAAGAAGCTGTTAAGTAACAATGCTACTGATTTTTGGAAAGAAGTGAGAGATCTTAACAACTGTAAACCATGCACTGTAGATGGAATTTCTGGAACAGACAATATTGCTGAGTTATGGCGACAGCATTATAGTACCTTATTTAACTGTCAAAAGTGATTTGTACAAGGCGGACAAAATGAAGAGTAATGATTCAATGGTGATTATGTCACATGAGGTGTACCATGCCATGAACAAGATATCTGATAACAAAGCAAGTGGTTTAGACCACATTACTGCTGAACACCTTAAATATGCCAGTCTGAGGATAGCTCCTCTCCTTGCTATTTGTTTTACTGGATTTATGATTCATGGGCTGTTACCAGACTTAATGCTGGCTGTTCTGTTAGTGCCAGTTATTAAGGACAAAGCTGGTAAAGTATGCAGCCTAGATAACTACAGGCCCATAGCTTTAGCCAGCATACTGTCAAAAGTTCTAGAAAGAATCCTGCTGGATAGAATAAATGAGTTTATTAAATCCACAGATAACCAGTTTGGTTTTAAAGCTAAACATAGCACTGACCTGTGTATATATGCCTTAAAGGAAATTGTAAACAAATATAGAGGTCAAAACTCATCAGTTCTTATGTGTTTTATCGATGCTTCCAAAGCTTTTGATCGTGTTAATCATAGAAAGTTGTTTGTTAAATTGAACCAAAGAGGGGTGCCCACATACATTGTGAGAATTCTGGCTTACTGGTATGCCCACCAGACTATGCAAGTAAAATGGGGCAATAGTGTCTCAGCCCCATTTGGAGTTAGCAATGGTGTCAGACAAGGGGGAATTTTGTCCCCAATTCTATTTAATCTATATATGGATGATCTGTCTAAGCAATTGAAAGCCTGTAATACTGGGTGCATGATTGCTAATACTTTAGTGAACCATATTATGTATGCAGATGATCTTGTGGTATTTAGTCCATGTAGCGCTGGTCTTCAGCAGCTCCTTACTATATGTACTGTGTATGGGGTGGAACATGATATCAAATACAATGCCTGTAAGAGTGTTGTCTTGATCTGTAGAACCAAAGAGGACAAATGTCTAAAATTTCCTGACTTCAAATTGTATCTTGGGGTCTGTAATAAGATAAAATATCTTGGTCATTTTATTACAGAACAAATGACAGATGATGATGATATATATAGGCAATGCCGCAGAATGTATGCACAAGCAAACATTCTCTCACGCAAGTTTAGTATGTGTACAGATGGAGTGAAGGTGTCTCTGTTTAGAGCATATTGTACACCGCTCTATACTGCACACCTGTGGTCAAACTACAAAAAAGCAAGCTTACAGAGACTTCAAGTAGCTTACAATGATGCCATGAGAATACTACTTAAAAGACCTAGATGGTGTAGTGCAAGTGAAATGTTTGTGGCTGCAGGAGTCAATACTTTCCAAGCTGTTTTAAGAAATCTCATGTATAAATTTATTTGTCGGCTTAATGACTGTAAATGAAATCATCTTGGTTTTATCAAACATAAGGTTTAGTTCTACACGCTACCAATCCCAGCTGTGGAGACATTGGTACAGTTGTCTCTTTGTAAGACATTAATATATATTTTAAACCATGATCTTTTATTGATCCTTTGTATGTAACTCATTGTATGTTATGTCCTGTTTGTTTTTTTTATCTGGACCCTGAGTCTGAAATAAAGTTTGAATTGAATGAATTGAATATCCATGTACATCATGTTCTGAACCATAATTATAACCAAGCAGAAGATAATTTGTATTCAATAGAATGTAGCTTTGCAATATAAATAGCAATAAACACTCAACATAAGATAAATAAGCAGAAACAACACAAAATTCTCAATTTCAAGTAATAATTGTATTAGATCAAAATAAGAAAGAGTTCATAACGTACCACAAAAAAAACAACACTTTTTCCTGGGTTTTCCTGGTACTCCAAATGAAACCTCAAAACAATGAAGTAATCCAGTCAATCACAAATCAGTCCGACAGTTCTATCAAAGTTCAGTTCTCTTCATCAACAACAAAAAAAATAATCTTCACAAAAATCTGCTAATGTTCAGTTCGAAAAGAAATTAGGGTAACCCTTCATTTTACAGGTCCCTAACAACATATGAACTAGCCTATTCCTAATTAGATGTAAACAAATGGCTATTACACAGTAATGTGGCTGCATTATTTGATCTTAAATGATGTTATTGTCTAACTGGACTAACTTACCATTTAGTTATTGCACTGTTAATTTCTAACAATGTATGAACTGTTCATTAACAAAAAATAATTATACAACAACATATTTGCGTTCATATGTATTTACATAGTACCGCGACCTGTAATATGAAGCGGGTGTAAGTGGACAATAATTCATACAATGTGACCATGTTTATTTTCTTTATTGACATTTAAATGGTACATTTAAACGGGACAGCAGCTTACATTCCATACAGACCAGACCGTAAAGTGCCGGGCAATCAATTTTACAGATACTGAGACGTCTAGCTTTAGCCTATCCCGGGGTGAGTGAAAGATTATGTATGCTACAAATTTAAGCACCCTCCTGGGAGCTAACATGGCTAACTGTGCTGGCTGTGTTAGCTAATGGTTGGCCATATTAGCTTCCAGTCATGTGCCTGCGTTCGTTGGAGTAGTAGTAATAGTAGTAATATTAGTAGCAGTAATAATAGGAGTAGTAGTAGTAGCAGTAGCCTAGTAATAGTAGTATTAGTAGTAGTAGTAGTAGTAGGAGTCGCAGCAGTAGTAGTAGTAGCAGTAGTAGTAGTAGTAGCAGCAGTAGTAGTATCTTGTAGTAGTAGTAGGAGTAGTAGCAGTAGTAGTAGCAGCAGTAGCAGTAGTAGCGGTAGTAGTAGTGGTGGTAGCAGTAGTAGTAGTAGTAGCAGCAGTAGGCCTAGTAGTAGTAGCAGTAGTAGCAGTGGCAGTAGCAGTAGTAATAGTGCTGGTACTAGTAGAAGCTGGTGGAAGAAATATTTTTCCCACTGTGCAGCTGAGGGCATCACGCGGCAAACAGGTTATGCATTCATTCAGTTAGTCAGTCAGGCAGTCAGTCAGTTAATGCTTAGTGAGATCTTGCTTCGTGAGATGGCCTCTAGAGGGGGACTCTGACTAAGAGATGCCCTCTAGTGTGTTCCTGGTTTGGCTAAAACTGTTGATGCTACAAAAGTGATGCCCATCCCCTAACTGGTACCCTCGTACACAATAATATTCAGTTCATAAGAAAGTCTCAACATGGTGCATTAATTTAGACCAGTAATAAGGACTACTATGTCCAGGATCCAGGATCTTATTAGTAAGATCCTGGAAAAAATTGTTTTCAACCAGCTTAACAACTATTTCATTTCAAATGCCCACTTTGACCATTTCCAATCCGGATTTAGACCCCATCATAGCACTGAGATGGCCCTTATTAGAGTTGTGAATGATCTTCGTATAAACACAGACTCAGGCAAGCTTTCTATCCTTGTACTTCTGGATCTTAGTGCTGCATTTGACACTGTTGATCACACAATATTATTAGATAGACTAGAAAATTTGGTTGGACTCTCTGGCCCGGTCTTAAATTGGTTCAAGACCTACCTGCAAGGCAGGAACTACTTTGTGTCTATCGGTGACGTTGTCTCTGAAAGGGTCGGTATGACATGTGGAGTTCCACAGGGATCAATCCTTGGCCCTCTTTTATTCAACCTCTACATGCTTCCACTAGGACATATCATACAGAAAAATAGCATTCACTATCACAATTATGCAGATGACACTCAGCTCTATATATCTCTTTCTTCAAGCAACTTTGGTCCTGTAGATTCTCTGATTCAGTGTATTGAGGAAATTAATGACTGGATGTGCCAAAACTTTCTTCAGCTAAATAAAAACAAAACTGAGGTAATTATCTTTGGTACCAAGGAAAAGAGACAGACAATTAGGGCTCACCTTGACTCCCTGTCTCTCAAGAGTAAAGACCAAGCTAGGAATCTTGGTGTTATTATGGATGCCGACCTCAATTTTGACAAACATATCAATACCATTACAAGATCAGCCTTTTATCATCTTAAAAATATAACCAAAGTACAGGGTCTTATGTCAAAACATGATTTAGAAAAGCTGATACACGCTTTCATTACCAGCAGGTTAGACTACTGCAATGGTCTTCTCTCCGGTCTCCCCAAAAAAACTCTGGGGCGTTTACAGCTGATTCAGAATGCTGCTGCCAGAGTTCTGACTAAGACTAAGAAAACAGAACACATTACACCAGTTCTTGGGTCACTGCATTGGCTTCCAGTGTGCCATAGAATTGATTTAAAAATTCTGCTGCTTGTCTATAAAGCGCTAAATGGCTTAGCTCCAAAATACATTTCTGACCTGCTCCTAGGATATGAGCCACCCAGACCTCTGAGGTCATCTGGGACCGGTCTGTTAGTTGTTCCCAGGGTGAAAACTAAATCAGGTGAAGCTGCTTTTAGTAATTATGCTCCCAATTACTGGAATAAACTTCCAGAAGCACTGAGATGTGCTCCCACTATCAGCTCTTTTAAAAGTCCGCTCAAAACATTCCTTTTCTCTGTGGCCTTCTGCTAAATCATCTGTATGTAGATGTAACAGGTGTTATCTTTATTTATTTATTTTATTTATGTTTTACCTATTTTATGCAAAATTATTCATGAATTGGCATCACAAACAGGATCCCAACAGGAGTCTAGAGGAACTCTGGTGAGTAGTTTATCCGCTCTGATGGGATCCTCAAACCTGTATTGAGAATTGAAGGATTTCTTAAAGTTTATAATTTTAATTGTTTAGATAATCTGTGTATTGTTCTACAGGAACATTTACAAGTCCTATAGGGGCTGTGGGGCCTGCCTATAGGGTGGGGTAAGACCACTAGAAAGACTCTGGGCTCTTTCGAAGAATCCTTCGAAGAATCCTTCAAGATCTCATATAAATTTATTTCCTTTTTGAGAGGAAAAATTGAGGGAGTCACTCTCAGAGAAGTTATACTGGCTGACCAGAGGTGTCACTAGTGTGAGAGTGACTGCTCAACATCTTTCTTTCTTTTTGTTTTTAATGTCATTTTATGTATTTTTTTCTGTTTTATGTGAAGCACATTGTATTTGCCTTGTGTATGAAATGTGCTATATAAATAAAGTTTGCCTTGCCTTGCCTTGCCTATGTCAAAGTCATGTGGTTATCTGAAATTAATCAACCCCCCTCCAGCCAATCAGAATCAAATCATGTATAAATATTAATGAATAATATTTTGAGAGCTGACTTTTTGGTCACGTCATGTTTCCTCTAGCATTAGGAAGTTGAGCCAGTTTTGAGGGAAGTGGCACAAAATAGTGATACTCAGGTACAATCACCTTCAAACAGGGAGATGCTAGTAAAATATGAACCAAATTAATTGTATTTTTTTTTTACAAGTAATGTTAATGTTGTCAATTCTATCAGTATCTTAGCAAGGACAACAAGAGATTGAGGAAGTCAGGGTCACCAACCAAACCCAGATCTAGACAGGATCCACCCATGGCTTCACAACAGCCTTTACCTGTTTATTTTATGTTTGCAACTGTTGGTGCCAAGTTATAATAATTATTTAAAACAATTCCATTCTGTTATAATAGAGAGGTATGTTATACATTTTTTAATTTCATCAATTTAAGATTTAAGTTAACTGTATAGTGATGTATACATTACAGGATTCTTTAATGTGAAGCATCTTGTAACTTGGCTTGTAATGCAGTAAAGTGCCCCAAATGCTGCCCAATTTGATCTGTAAGGTAAAATACATGGAATGTCCCTCCCAGGTTCAGCCCCACATTACTTGGGCAGAGCCCCAAATGTATTCAAACCGTGGTGACGCCCCTGGCTCCCACACTGAGCCCCACTCTCTGCTGTTAATTTACATATATCCACGTCTTCCGTTGCCCTATGAACTTTAATGTTAAGTAACGTTATTACCTGTGGTATTTAAGTGACGTTAGTGGAATTATTTAACTGATAACCGTGTCATAATGCTTCAGTGCAGTGAATTGAATTAAACACACATGCCGTGGGTCTGTACAGGATCTGTGCATGTTTATGCTTAATGTACGGGAATGTTTTATTCCATGTATTTTGTTTCACATTTTATCTCTTATTTCTATTCAGTCATTTCTTTGTAACTCTGTTTTGATAAATGCTATATAAAGCAGCTTATTGTTATTATTATTATTATTATTATTATTATTTATATTATTATTGTTATTGAGGAATAAGTGTCTTGTTAATGGAGACATCAGCAGTGACTGTTGAGAAAGAAACGTGTAATAAGCTTTATTTTTTCTGCCATGCCAAATTTTTCAGATTTATTCTGTGAACAGTTTTATGTCTGAAATGTCAGAATTAAAGATTTTACATGAAATGATCATTCGAAATGCCTTTCTGAACCAACTGTAAAAGAATGCGTACACCAAAGGATTCACAGTAGAATTCAAACAGCTGACCCACAACAGTATTTCGAACAATACCGATGGAGTCGAGTAACTGATGAAGGGATTAATGATGTTACACACAAAAAAAGGAGTCCAAAAAGAAAGAAATGCCCCCATGATGATAGCGAGTGTTTTGGTGGCTTTAGTTTGGGACGGATCAGATGTTTTTGTGTTGTGGATGCTGCGCACTTGTCTCCGTGCCACCAGGAAAATCTTCAGGTAAATGCCGAGCATGACAACGCCAGGAATGTAAAAGGAGAGAAGCGATGAGACTGTACTTGATACTCCACTCTGAAACAAAACACATCCTCCTTCACATGCAACATGAGTATAGTAGAACTCCTCAATTCCCAAAATATTGAGCTCGAGGAAGATCATTCCAAAACCCACTACAGCCGAAACACTCCAAGTGACCAGAATCATGATCAACACAGCATTAACAGTTATTTTACTTCTATACAGCAGAGGCTGGCAAACAGCATAATATCGGTCAATCGATATGAAAGACAGATTTAGAATTGAGGCTGTGCACAACAAGACATCAGCACTATTGGAGACTTTACAGAACACATCTCCAAAATACCAGCAGGTCTCCACAGATTGGATCATACCGGGAACCATGACCAGCAGCCCCAGCAGCAGGTCGGAGACGGCCAGGGAGAGGATGAGGTAGTTGGTGGGAGTGTGGAGCTGCTTGAACTGAGCAACCGACATGACGACCAGAACGTTCCCACACACCGTCAAGACGACCATGACACCCAGGAACAGGTAGAGAGAGACGCGGACAGACAGAGGATAGATGGTCCTCAGACAGGAAGTGTTCCTGGACTCAAAACAGAGCACTGGCTCCATCTGTCTGGATAAACTTTATTTATAAAGCACTTTTCAAGACCAAAGTTACAAAGTGTTTCACAACAAGGACCACGTGCAAGGAAGAAAACAGTAAAATTAAACTGAAAGTACTGATAAAATAAGCATAGCAAACAGATAAAAACACAAACAAATGACAATAAATAAAATAAAGGACAAATGTAACACAAAATCAGATGAAAAAAATGCAATAATGAACGAGGCAAACTTGGCTAAAATCAGACCATGATCCGATAAAAGTCTGTTTTTAGGAGTGATTTAAAAGATGATTCACATCTGTTCCACAAGGCAATGAACCATACTCATATACAGTAAGGAACTTATAGGTGAAGAGTTCTTCATTTAATAAAATATTTCTCATAATAAAACTAGCTTCAACTGTGTGGAATTCAATATATTGGCATGCCCAATCATCTGAGTGTCTTCCTAGTTGTGAAAAAGGTTCATAACAGTCAAATTTTCACCTGTAACTTATGTATCTTATGTTTGGTTCACCAGGGAAACAAACATGTTGTCTAACAATTCTCCTCCTTTTTTTCCTATTTGAACAGAGATGTCATGAAATCATACTGTTTACAATATGTGGAGAAAAAGCAGATATAACACATATTGGGTTAATGACATGAAGCTCATATAGGAAAATTGCTTGATCTGACAATGAAAGGTGATTTGATGCTGCTATTAGAAAAAAAAAATTTTATTAGAAAAAAATCATGCCAAGAATTCACAGAAATATCAGCAGCCGACTGACTTCCTGTTTAGCAAAGGCTATCTGATGTTTCTGCTTGCTTTTTACTTCTTCAGGACACAAAGAACAAACCTCTCCTATTGTTGAAAACTGTTTAGTTCAAATTCTTATATTTGCAAAAATACCCGGACATTATGATGCATTCTTGAATAAGCTCTTAAATAGATTTTACTGCAATGTTTAAGATAATCTACCATGACAAAATAGCACACTGCTTGTGGAATTATTATTTTCAGTGATGTTTCACAGTAATTTCACACAAATGGTTTAGATTTATTCAAAAGAATCACCAGCCATGATTAAACCAAAATTTGTCCTGTTCACATGGAATGGGCTTGATTTTTTTTCACATACACATCTACTGCTCCACTCCGACTATGTAGTTCTATGGCAGGAGTTGAGAACTGCCATATGATTTGTGGTGTCTTCATTTTACACCACTGCCACTGAGGATGTTGTGATATTTAGCTAATCATTCCCTCAATAATTAATCAGAGAAGAAATCATTTTATGGAGACATCAACCAACAGTCAATAGTTAAAGGATAAATCCGGTCATTTTCAACATGGCCCTTATTTTCCTGTTGTTTTTTCTTGACGTGGTTTCAGTTAAACAGGAGCACTGCTGTCCAATATACACATACAGGGCCAACGTCATGTCCAACAGCTGAACCCAAAAAGTGATTAAAAACCATCTTTTCAACACAATAACACCCACACTGCAGTTGAACATGTCTTTAAATAGCACATCAATAGATTGGATTAGTGTGAATAGAACTGATCATTTTTAAAATTCACTTCCTAAATTTGTGATGCCAGGTGGGAAATAACAGAGGCGCAAAAAAATCCCCACATATTCTGCTTCATTACCACTAGGAGGTTGATGTAAATGTTTTTTCCCAGTCAGCAAGTCATATTTACAGAAAATCCAATATGCACTGAACACAGCATCAGAATTCTTGAGTTCTAGCTCATGCTTCTTAAAATAACATAACTAATACTGCAATATAGAGTTTCAGGCAATGGACAATTGGTAATTGGATGCAGGAAGGTCTGACTGCAGTGAGTGTTAATGTGTTTTAATCACTTTCTGGATTCAGCTATAAGAGATTACCTGTTGGCCCTGTGTGTGTGTGTGTGTGTGTGTGTGTGTGTGTGTATAGAACTGAAGCTACAGCTAAGATACATCAAGCTCTACAGTAAGCCATGAAATGTTCACACATTCTCAACACGAAGGCACATGTTGAAAATAAGCGGAATTATCCTTTAAAAAGTACTACATTCTTAAGTAATCGTAGCATAGCAATAATGCAGCAATAATAAAAAGTGTTTATACAATACTCAATGTGTGAACACGAGCTAGCTTCCAAGAAACACATCATACCTGAATGCAGAAACATTTAGTTAAAGTGTCTCTTACCTCAAACACTCACAGCTGGACAGAATGAGCTTCCTGTGTGTTTCCTGACACAGACCATCACAGCTGTAACTGTCGGTCTCTGTCTGGCCTTTAAAGCCCGAGGCTCTGTGGACTGCAGTGTCTCCTGTGGACTGCAGTGTCTCCTGGCCAACAGCCACCTCAGGGAGTGAAGCTGGACACTCGTCCCAGTGGATGATGGGCCGCACTCACTGCTGTTTATATTCAACTCTTTTTACATCTCTTTTCATGTTGTAAGGATAACTTGACTACTGACTAAAATGTTTGTCATCCAATCAGGCCAGGATAGATTATATATAGTAATAATAATAATAATAATAATAACAATATTATTATTATTATTATTATACATTTTTTTAATATAACACTTTTCAAAACAAAAGTTACAAAGTGCTTTACACAATAAAAAGAATAATAAAACAACACAACACAACACAATAAAACAGTAGTAAAACAGTGACAATTCAACACAAAGAAAAACAAGGGTAAAATGACAAATGGTAACGTGAGAATGCATAGAGCAAAAAGAAAAAAAAACACTAAGAAAGAGGGTCTTTAAGAGTGTTTTAAAAGTCAATACACACTTAGCTAATCTGAGCTCTTCGGGAAGCGCATTCCATACTTTCAGGGCCCTGACAACAAATTCTCGATCCCCTCTTGAAATGAATTTGGATCTAAGAACAACTAGGAGAGACTTTCCTGCAGACCTCAGGTTACAGGCTCATAAGGAATTAAAAGATCTAAAATGTAGTCTGTGGCCTGTCCAAGACATGCTTTAAAAGTGATAAGTACAGTTTTTTTAAATCAATTAGCATTCTGGCAGCAGCGTTTTGGACTAGCTGAAGGCGTGAGATTTGCTTCTGGGTGAGGCAGGAATAGAGGGAGTTACAGTAATCCAGGCGAGAGTATATAAAAGCATGAATAACTTTTTGCAAGTCATTAAAAGACAGGAATGTTCTGATTTTAGAAATAGTTCTAAGATGAAGGAAGCAAGTCTGAACAACTTTCTTAACCTGCTTCTTAAATTAAGGTCCTGATCAAAAAACACACCTCGCAGTTCCTCGCAGAAGTTTTGACATAAAGTCCCAAGGAACCTAGATCATTCTGAAAAGAGTTGATGGAGTGAGGGGGGCCAATTAGCAATATTTCAGACTTATTGTCATTTTGGTGCAAATGGTTTTGGGACATCCAACTTTTAATGTCTTTTAGGCAGTTGCGAAGGGAGGCTAGTCCATGAGGATCATTGGGAATGATAGGCACATATAGCTGTGTATCATCTGCGTAACAATGGAAGGAGATGTTATGATCACAAATTATGTGACCTAATGGGAGCGTATATAGGGAGAAGAGAATTGGACCCAAAATTGAACCTTGAGGTACGAAACATGTAATGTGAGCAGGATGAGGAGGTACCTGACAAGACAGAATAAGTTCTACATGACAGATAGGATCTAAACCAATTTAGAGCAGAGCCAGAGATACCAACCCAGTTTTCAAGATGACCTTAAAGAATATCATGATCAACAGTATCAAATGCTGCACTCAACTCTAAAAGAACTAAAATAGAGCAATGGAAGGTCATTAGTGACTTTAAGAAGTGCTGTCTCTGTGCTATTCACAGAGCGGAACCCAGACTGAAATTTTTCGAAAATCTTCAGTTTTCAACAATTGACTGAGTACTACTTTTTCTAATAGATTTGATAAAAACAGAGGTTTTGAGATGGGCCTGTAGTTGGCTGGAACTGCAGGATCAAGACTGTTTTTTTTTTTTTAGAAAGGGATGTACATTAGCATGTTTAAAGCTGGATGGAACATTTCAATACTTAATGAGCTATTAATAATAGAAGGAATACTGGGACCAACAGATTTAGAAACCTCTTTAAGCAGGTGAGTAGGAAGCACATCAAGAGAACAAGATGTTGACCTCATACTTGTAACAATTTTCTTAAACTTAAAAAGAGATAGGGGCTCAAAACTGTCAAACGTGGTCATCATGTTGAGAGGGATGACAGAAATGGACTGAGTGGGGGGAACAATCTGAGCTCTGACGTCAGCAACTTTCTTGTTAAAGAATGTGAGAAATTCTTAGTGTTTGATAGGGGAACATTCAGTATGAGAGGAGGGGCTGACAACACGATTAACAGTATTGACTAACACCCTTGAGTTCTGACAATTTTTTGAGAAAACAAAGCCATTCTTTCTTCTTTAACGGCTTTCTGGTAGGTGCACATAAAGCTTTTTAGGATCTCATAAGAGACCTGTAGTTTATATGATTTCCAGTTACGCTTGGCTTTGCGACACACTCTTTTTAGAGTGTGCTCATTAAGCCAGGGCAATGACTTTGGCTTGGAAGTCCTTATTTTCATAGGAGCAATAGAGTCCAGAATATTTGTGCATTTATCATTTCAAACGTTGACTAGCTTTTGATTGGATTGCAACTCCTGTTTTGCAAGTACAATCCTCAGTTTACATTTACGAATCACCATTTACGCCTTGCCTCAGTTTTCCCATTGGAGAAGTAGGCTGAAGAGAGGAGAGGAGAGTGAAAAGTGCGTGCGTAAAAGCACATTCCCAAAATTATTTAATGGACAAATGTATAATGTATAAATATTTGACATTTAGCAAATGTTATCCATACTGGTTATTTCCTATTATTTTATAACACTGTAAGATAGGCTATAGGAAATGTGAGATGAGTGCGTGCATAAACGCGCATTCCCAGAATTCCTTACAGTAAATTCACGATTTTTGAAGAATCCTGCCATGTTTTTTAAATAACTTATAGTTCGTTACTGTTTATCATTTAATCGCGCAATTCTTTTTGTAGTTTTGCTCACTCAAGTGCTTTTGGCAATGTACCTAATATTTAATATAATTAAGTAATATGCCTCTGTTTACCCCTGTATCTATTGTATTTAACAAATAAATACACAGACACTAATTTGATTGTGTTCTTTATATTCAAAAGCAGGAGTTCTGAAGCAGGCTATGGCGTTTTGATGTTGGTTTAAGGCCTACAGCTGACACATATGTGCATTATGTTTTCATCAACACTTTCATCAATACACATCAAAAAGTTGTTGAAAAATTAGAAATTGAGTAGCCTAAAAATTTATTTCATACTGGCGAAAGGCCTATTTTCCTATATAAAAAAGCAGCCATGAGTTTTACTCTCCAGACATATGAAAAATATTGGCATATAAGAATAGGCACAATAATAATAATAATAATAAAGAATAGTTACACAAATAATACTTCCATCTACTGGTGTAGTACTGTAAGTGCCTTGCTTAAACCATAATTTGTATTTTGAAACTGTGAAGGTGGTTAAGCATACGTCTTGTGATACACCTGGACACATCATCAGTGATGTTCCTGGGTCATCGGGTGTTTCGGGTCTCACAACATCAGACACCCTCACCCAGACGACCCAGCCAGGGTTGATCAAGCCCCGGCTTGTGCCCAGGTAGCACTACTTCACCTATGACCCTCTTTAGGCACAGCAGGCACGCTAGATAATCGATCTTCCCCCAGCTGAATAGGTTGGACGGTCTCAGTAGGACGGCGTAAACCGATTGGATTAAGAACTTGATGCGCTGAGGCTCGGATTTCCTGAGCTCAGGCCATGAGACCTTTCACTCCACCACCTGCTCCCATCTTGTCCAAGCTCCCTGCTGCCTCATCCTGACCATCCTGCTGGCTCGCTCCTCCTCAACTGCTGCACGCACCTCTGCCTGGACCAGCTTCCTCCCATACTTCCCCTGGGCCTTGTCGTAGCATGGTGTTGAAATGCTACCAAGGCCAGCTCTTCCACAGGTCACCATCCCCACCAGCACGCTGTGCTGCAACCAAGACTCTGCATTCTCCACTGCCTCTACTGCCCTCCACTTCCTTCTTGTCCTGACTTCAATGCCAGCCTGGGAGACTTTTGGGTCGCAAGATTCCCGGTACTGCAGAACCTCTCTTGTACGGGTCACCTTGAACTCCTCACTCAGGCTGCTGATGGGGAGCTTCAGCATGTTGTTAGAAATGCCTGAGAGAACTTACTTGAAGAGCTTGAATTTAAAACACGTGAATAGACACAAGTACAACGTACAGGAGCAGGCTGGGATATGGGTACATTAAAAACAATAGCCTTAGAGTAATCTATTACAGTAACTGAGTCAAGACAAATACCAGATGATAGAACAAGGTCCAAAGTGTGTCCTTTTTCATCGGTAGGCCCTTTAACAGACTGGGACAGGCTAAAACAGTCAATAAAATATGGCATATGATAGGTAGATCCTAATCATAGAATCAGATTTTGGCAGCATTGTTATCTGGTGTTTCATGTCTGATCTGGAGGTGGTAAGGATTGTATTGTGACCAGAATTAGTCTGGACACAATCCAGGATAAAAACACATTTGAACAATAAAGAGGAATGGGGAGAAAATTTGGGGAAAGTTAATGTGGTTACAGATTTAAATTAATACTGTCAACACATCATTTTAGGTGAAAGGTGGTTGCACATGATGAGGGTTCATATTATATTAGAGAGTTTTAATTTTATGGCTGTTTCATAGCCATAGATATGAATTAAATGGACAAACTTTAACTGTTTACTGGGGATTTGACCATCTGTATTACATTACTGGCATATTCTTTGTCTTGGGCTGCACTTCAGCAAGCCCTTGCAACTTTTGTTGCAAAATTGAGATCAACCAAGATAAAAACTAGGAAATGTGCTCAGTAGAGCACAGACCTCCTCCATGTCTGACAACACCCCGCAAGGCAGTTATGAACCTTTTGGTGATATGCCACGCCCACCACCACACCCACTTTTGGCCAATCAACATGAAAAGTTAATCAGTTCTTCCTTGGCCCATAACCAACCTTCATATCAAGGTTTGTCTAAATCCGTGCCCAACTTTTTGAGATATCCTGCTAACAGATGGACAGACGGACACACACACAGATGTGGGTGAAAACATTAGAGAAGGCTCGTAACTTTAACCTTTGATTGGCAGCAGCAGGACTCACAACAGGGTTTAAAGAAACATCACTGTTAATCAAGTATTCTCTGAAACAGAACAAAACTGCTGCTCCCTTGGGTTTTGTTAATTTGGAGGCAATAAGTCAAAATGCAGGCTCAGCATTACATCTCTTTGAATCCATGGCTGACACATTCCTTTTTCACATTCCATTTTCATCATTATTTGTGTGTGTTGTAGGGTTTGAGTAAGTTTAACTGGGTGCCAGTCAGAACAGTCTGACAAAAGATTGACTGTTTATGTGACCGGTGAAATTCTGCGTTGAAGACCTGCGTGAAGGAAGGACCCACAACCAGGATGTCTTTGGACCTGACGTTCGTTTATTCTGACCTGACATGAAATAAAACAAAACACAGGGTTTGTACAGCTTTTTAAGAGTAAAATTCAAGCACTTTTCAAACACTTTCAAGGTACCTAAACCAAAAATTTCCAGACTCTCAAAACTTTTATCAATCTCCTTTCTGCAGGTTGTGCAGTACGCCTTCCTTTCTGTGGCTCCTCTCCGAAGCCATTTTTTATATTTTTTGTTGGCCAGCCAGTTGTCATTAAAACGACAGCCCGGCATGTTGCTAAAGCGATGACAAAATCCACCTGTTCTCTAGTAGCTGATGAGCAGGTACAATAGTTAGCTAGCTACCTTCAATGTGCATGCACGCAAAACGTCAAAGGTCAGAGGACACACGCGCATTCTGAGAGCAGATGGTCGCCCTCATGATGCGGAGCGGAATGGAAAAACGCCCCCCTTTCATTTCGGCGCCCATGTCAATCAATCTAGCTCCAGTCCACATCTTGTGTGAGACGTCAGGAGACAATAAAACAAATATGACGACGGGATCGTTTAATTTCAAATATTAAAAGATTTTTGGTTTGCATGAGTGATTGTGTAGATGAAACACCAGATTATGTTGAAAATCAAGCATTGTTCAAGGAGTATATTCGAATTCAAGCATATTCCTAACCTCGAAAACATAACGGTTAAAATTAAGCATTTTCCAAACTTTCCAAACTTTGTACGAACCCTGAAAACAAATCCTCCAAGTGAATATGTCACTCCTGCTCCTCTCCCATTCTAACGTGGGCAGTCGAGAATGAGGAGCTACCTGCCATAACAGAATAAAGTCAACATGGCAGATAGGATCTAAACCAATTTAGAGCAGAGCCAGAGATACCAACCCAGTTGTCAAGACGACCTAAAAGAATGTCATGATAAGGGCGCCCTAGTGGCTCACTGAGTAGCGCGTGTACCATAAGGCTCAGCGACCCGGGTTCAAATCCGGCCCACAGTCATTTGCTGCATGTCTTCCCTCTTTCTCTCCCATAGCCTCCTGTCTCTCTCGCTCACTGTCTCTATCAAATAAAGCATTAAATGCCTAAAATAAATCTCTAAAATAAAAGAATATCATGATTAACAGTATCAAATGCTATGCTCAAGTCTAAAAGAACTAAAATAAAGCAATGCCCTGCATCTGCAGTTAAAAGGAGGTCTTTAGTGATTTTAAGAAGTGCTGTCTCTGTGCTATGTAGAAACCTAAAACCAGACTGAAATTTTTCGAAAATCTGATTTCCATTTAGGAAATCCAGCTATTGACTGAGTACTACTTTTTCTAATAGCTTCAATAAAAACTGAAGTTTTGAGATGGGCCTGTAACTGCAGGATCAAGACTGAGTTTTTTTTAGAAGGGGATGTACAACAGCATGTTTAAAGCTGGAGGGAACAGTTCCACTATTTAATGAGCTATTAATAATAGAAAGAATACTGGAAACAACAGAAACTCTTTAAGAAATCAATCAATTAGGTCGTCCTCGGACGAGCCCTCCAGTGGCGTTTCCAGTCATCTTGATCCTGCATGCATCTGGCTAGCTCGCCAGTACTTTCCGCCCCTGCATCTTTCTTTAGTACATCCATGTACGTTGGTGTGGGACGCCTTCGTGATCGATGCCCGTGTGCTCCCACAGCACCGGTTTGCTGGCTCGGAGCTCCCAGTGTCTCTGGCAGTGACCGGCTAACCTCATTCTCCTGGATGCATCTTATATCTTCTCACTCAACCTTGGTAACCCCCCATACAGATGCTTGTTGGTAATGTGCTCGTTCTGGTCAATGTTTAGTACTGCTCGCAGCATTTTGTTGTAGCACCCATCCAGGGACTTATGCAGAGTGGGTTTCAGGGTCCAGCATTCACAGCCATATAGGAGAATGGACTCTACAGTCACAGAGAAGAAGCTGAGCTTGATATGTCGGGGGAGGTTGGAGTTCCACACACTGGCCATGCCGCTCAGAGCCTTCCATGCGAGCGCCTTCCTCACTTGAAAGTCTTGCTCTGACGAGTTGACCCATGAGCCCAGGTATTTGAAATCATTGACTTCTTTCAGAGCAGTGCCTCCTGTTGTCATTAGAGGTGGATGGTCCGGGAGGATGTTGTAGGTGATAACCTCGGTTTTCTTGCCATTTAGCCTGAGACCAACCTTGGCACACTCTGTCTCCACTCTGGTCAAGAGCTCCTGTGCCTGTTCCACACGGTCAGATAGCAGGCTGATGTCATTTGCATATTCTAGGTCCATTAGGACTACAGCAGGGAGTCGTCTAGACCCCCTAGGTGTAATAGTGAGGCTGAGCTCCTGCTCCCATCCACTGATGGCTTGCCTAAATGCATAGCCAGGACTATAATGAAGAGGAAGGGAGCGAGGGTGTCCCCTTGCAACACCCCCGCCAGGATGTCAGACTCCTCAATGTTGCTGTCTGGGGTCACCACCTTGGCTCTTGTATCCGTGTACATGGTCCCTATGGTCTGGAGTAGGTTAGGAGGGACACCGTAAGCCTTGAGTATCTTCATCATCACGCCTCTGTGTATCGAGTCAAATGCCTTTTTGAAATTGATAAAACACAGCACCACTGTCAGGTTGTTCTTTTTCACCTCCTCGATGATCCTCCTTAAGGCCAAGATCTGGGCTACGGTGGTTCTTCCCTCTCATTAGTATCATGCGGTTGTACATCTTTGCAATGATACATGTCAGACTGATGCCGCGGTAGTTGTCTGGTTTCGAGAGATCTCCAGATTTAGGCACTGGGATGATGTTAGAGAGAGACCACATATCAGGCTTGTTGTTTTTCATCAGAGCAAGGTTGCAGAGTAAGCAGGTGAGTAGGAAGCACATCAAGAGAACAAGATGTTGACCTCATACTCAAAGGGGGGCTCAAAACTGTCAAACGTGGCCGTTATGTTGAGAGGGAGTGGTGGGAACAATCTGAGCTCTGATGTCAGCAACTTTCTTGTTAAAGAATGTGAGAAATTCTTTGCGTTTGATAGGGGAACATTCAGTATGTGATGAGGGGCTGACAACACGATCAATAGTATTGAATAACACCCTTGAGTTGTGACAATGTTTTGAGACCAATTCAGAAAAGAAGGCCATTCTTGCGTCTTTAACAGCTTTCTGGTAGGTGCACATTAAGCTTTTTAAGATCCCGTAAGAAACCTGCAGTTTATTTGATTTCCAGTTACACTCGGCTTTGCGACACTCTCTTTTTAGAGTCTGAGTGTGCTTATTAAGACTTTGGCTTGGAGGTCCTTATTTTCATATGTGCAATAGAGTCCAGAATATTTGTGCATTTATCATTCCAAAGTTTGACTAGCTCCTGTATGGAGGAATGTTTCCACCAAAAAAAATTGTATGTAAACCCAAGATTGTAAAATGGTTCAATTGTAAAAACGGATCTGAAAATCTAGTCAGTTCTGTAAATCTATAAACAGGATTGCAACTCCTGTTTTGAATCCTTAGTTTACATTTATGAATCACATTCTACATCTTGCCTCAGTTTTCCCATTGATGAAGAAGGCTGAACAGAGGAGAGGAGAGAGACAAGTGCATGCGTAAAAGCACATTCCCAAAAGGATTTAATGGACAGAGCTAATTACAAATGTATAAATATTTTACATTTAGCAAATGTTATCCATACTGGTTATTTCCTATTATTTTATAACAATGTAAGGTAGGCTATAGCAAATGTGAGATGAGTGCGTGCGTAAACGCATGTTCCCAGAATTCCATTTTTTAAATAGGCTATGGCGTTTTTGATGTTGGTTTAAGGCCTACTAACAAACTTCAGCCAAGTTTCAGCTGGCATGGGGGTGAGTAGATAATGACTGAATTTTCATTTTTGGGTGAACTATTCCTTTAATTAAGGTGGTGATTATCTTCGAATATCCTCAGGGGTAAGGCACACATAATTTGATACTGGCTGACCAGAGGTGTCACCAGTGTGAGAGTGACTGCTCAATATCTTTCTTTCTTTCTTTTTAATGTAATTTTAAATAGTTGTGGAGCATGTATGTACTTTTTATGTGTTTTATGTGAACCACATTGTATTTGCCTTGTGTATGAAATGTGCTATATAAATATATTTTGCCTTGCCTTGCTTTACCTTAATCTTCCACAACCAGAGGTCCATGTACGTCTCCGTTAAAACACATCTGTTAACATCTGGTAATAGCAGTAGTAGTAGCAGTAGCAGTTAGCAGTAGTAGCAGTAGCAGTAGCAGTAGCAGTAGCAGCGGTAGTAGTAGTAGAAGCAGTATTTTTTGCCACGGCGCAACCAAGGGCATCACGTGGCAAATTCAGGTCATGCATTCAGTCAGTTAGTCAGGTAACGCTTCAGATGAGTGAGATGTTGCTTTCTGAGATGGCCTCTAGAGCAGTGGTTCTCAAAGTGGGGTCCGGGGACCCCCAGGGGTCCGTGGCACTCTGCCACGGGGTCCGTGAAAAGTTTTCAGATACATTCATTTAAATTATCATGATATAAAAAAAAGTCTTTTTGAAATGCACTTCAAATTAGCACTTTTCTCCTGATTTCCCTTTGATATTTTGTTTAGGTACAGTGTTACTTGCAGGTAATTGATTGATTGTTTTATGGGTATTCTGTGTTGAGTTGGTGCAAATATTTTTAATACATATCTAATATCTTTCTTATACATTTCTCTTGTGTTGTTCTTTCACATAATTAAGACTATAGGAGTGTAAAAAATAGGCTACGTCAGGTCATTCCAAGGGACATACATGTCAAGTCAAGTCAATTTTTATTTATATAGCCCAAAATCACAAATCAGAATGAGGGGGTCCCCGGTATATTCTCTATCTTATAAGGGGTCCTTTGCTGAAAAACAATTGAGAACCTCTGCTCTAGAGCACATGTCTAAGAGATGGCCTCTTGCCTATGGGCTAAACGTCACATTCAGTCCCATATTGATAATGCCATATTGGATCTCACACAGAGCCACACTTCGCCGTCAATTTACAGACATCCACATCTTCTGCTGTCCTGCAAACCTTAACAGTAGGTAACGTTATTACCTGTGGTATGTGACGTTGGTGGAATAGGTAATTTAACCGATAAAAGTGTTGCGCTAGCCGAGCATTGCTCCCACCAGTAGCGTCATCAACATCGGGCTTCCGGGGCTTTAGCCAGGAATGTTTTTTGACTAGCCCTTAATCTCTTGACAGAGCAAACAAATCTAATCTATATCAGGGGGTCATTGGGCCGGAACGCACCAGTACGCCGTTCCAGGAGTGAATTTGACGATAGTGTTTGGACCTTTGGGCCAACCACAGTGCTTAAAACGGAAAACTCCACTCCACATATTTTTTTTTTTTTAGCAGTACATAGCAGAACGCAAACGTGAGAAATAAAGTGTAAATAGAACACTACAGTGACATTGAAATAAATGACAGTCATTGGAAATAAATAGGTAAAAAGTAATGTAGTATATACAGGCAAATAGTAATAAATAGTAAATAAATAGTAACAAAAAATAGTCACAAAATTGGCATTATGTAAGCAGTAGTTTTTTCACAGTAGTAATTCCACTTTACTGGGTACTGGGTTTGGCTCTATTAATCCTGGCAGATGAAAATTCAAGAAATAGAATGTGGAGATAGCAGTTCAGCCAGTGTTTTAATGAGAGAGTGTGAGGTGGTATCCAGCGTTGGACAATTATCTTTTTGGCTGCAGACATGCCAGAGTTTGCGTGCCCTCTCTGTGATTTGGATTGTTGAGTCATCATTCGGAAGGTGGAGAGCAGGTTCAATAGAAAAATGCATGCCGGTCAGTCAAGAGACAGTGTCCACTACTTTGGTCCAAAAGGTGTACACTTCAGGGCAATCCCACAGAGTGTGTATAGTGTGTAAGGTTCCCAGGGTCCCATGCTGGCAAAACATACAATCAGGTGTCTTTTCCATGGGGTCATATAAGTCCTGTGACATATTTTCAGGTGAATAAATTGGTGATTGGGATTTTTTGAGGACCCTGCAACTTTTTTTCATACTGTATCCCAGTCTACCACTTCTCATATGGGTCATGTCTTTCTCCCATTCTTTCTTGCCAGAAATAGAAACCGTTGGGTGTGATTTAAGACTTGCATAGATGTAAGATACAATTCTCCTTGGTGCATTCAAAACCAAATACAATCTACAAACCTGAAATAATACCCTCTCAGAGTACCCCAGTGTCAGCCTCCACCTTCTCTACATCCCCAGCCACTGAGCCCAGCAGAGACCCAAGTGGTCACAGACCCCCCTCCTGCTACACCCCCATCCAGCCCCCAAGCTCCCCCCAACAGCGAACCCTCCACCGCCGCCCCGACCGCCCCAGATGCCCAAACAGTCCTTCTCATGGACTCCAACGGGAAATACATCGACACACAACGTCTTTTCCCTGGACAACAAGTGACCTATAGACGTTGCCGAAATACAAGCCATGCACTTGAACAACTGAAACAAGAGACTCTCGGCACCCCCCGGTGTATTATCATACACACTGGTACAAACGACCTCCACACCCTGCAGCGAGACACAGCCAAGGCAATCAGCAGGGTGGCAGAGAGAGCCAGCACCGAATTCCCTGATGCTAGAGTGGTTCTCTCTACCCTTCTCCCACGTAGAGACACCCCACCTCATGTCATCCATGACATTAATATGGATATAAAAAGGAACTGCTCCACTCTACTAAACGTCCACCTGGCCTACCACACAACTATAGGCCTATGGGACCTGTATGATGGTCTACACTTAAGAAAGATCAGCATCAGAACTTTTGCCAAGTCTCTGAAAGACGCGGCCCTCGGTCGGAGCCCCAGCAGCCCTCGGCTCAGCCACGCCCACCAGAGAGCTCCTAGACCTGCTAGAACCTACCCCAGCCCCTGGCCTGCTCCTCCTCCCCCTCCTCCCCCACATACCCAGAGAAGACCTCAGATCAGCAGACCTCCTCAGCACCAACAGAGGCCCAGCTATGCTGCTGCCCTGGCCGGAGCTCCTCCCAGACCTCACCCCCCACCCCCCACCTCAGAGTTGGGAGAGATCAAACACTTGCTCCACACACTATGCAGCAGACTACTCTCATAGTAAACAATTAACAGGGAGTAAATACCAGTTAGTATGGAAAAGAGATGCACATTTTAAAATAACTAACACATAAGTGGCACCAGTAATTTTCAACAAAATATAGATCATCTTATTAGATCATCTCATTTAACTTTAAATTGAATAGGTATTCTTTGGATTGTTCCTGTATGTCTGTTTTGTCTTATCTGTCCCAAGTCGATACAACATATGCACTCATTTCAAATCAGCTCTTGGAACATACAGGGTCTTTGCTCGTCAACATTTGGTGTGAAGAGCAAACACCCTGAACTTGTAAATAGTATAATTAGATCAGAAATTATAATCATAACAGAGACATGGTGTAAATCAGATGTGGCCACTCACTGTCCTCCAAACTATAGAGAAATTATTATACCATCACAGAAATTAAGCAATGTAAACCAAGGCAGAGACTCGGGAGGTCTAATAATATAGTACAAATCAGAAATTCATAAATGTTTAGATATTTTAAAAACTGGAAATAACTACATTTGGATAAGAATAAAAAAGGACCTTATCCCCACAGAAAGAGATGTATACCTCTGTGGTATATATATCCCCCCCTCTGAGTCTCCCTACTACCAAGAGGAAATCTTCCCTAACCTAGAGTTGGAAATATGTCATTTTCAGGAATTAGGTAATGTACTGGTTTGTGGTGACTTTAATGCACGAACAGGAACACAAACTGACATATGTAATTCACAGGGTGATAAATACATATCAGATCAAACCCTAACCAGTAACTTTACTCTCCCTCACAGAAGGAACCATGACTCAGTGGTCAATAGGAATGGGAGGGACCTGCTGCAGCTCTGTCGAAACCTGGGTCTGTATATCATCAATGGTAGGCTGCGAGGAGACTCTTTAGGGAGAAACACCTACTGCTCACCTCTTGGCAACAGCACCGTCGACTACATGATCACGGATATGGACCCTTTCTCTTTCAGTGCATTCACAGTCAAGCCCCTGTCCCCCCTGTCTGACCACAGCCAGATCAGTCTGTTCATCAAAAAGACTGACAGTAGTAAGAGTGAATGTCATCAGTCCTGTCAACTGTATGATCTACCTAAACCATACAGATGGACCGATGACAGTATAGATAGATACCAGGCAGCAACAACAGAACAAGAGATCCAAACTCTTTTAGACAGATTTCTGTATGAGTCACATCCTTACAATATTGAAGGCATAAATCATGCTGTACGAGACATTGGCAATATATTCACCACAATTGCAACAAAATCCAAACCCAAATTGGCCAAACCTAACAAAAGAAAAAGTAAACATGAAAACTGGTATGACAAAGACTGCCAAATACTCAGAACACAGTTAAGAAAAATTTCTAATCAAAAGCACAGACATCCAGCAGATGACTCCCTTCGCCTTCAATATTGTGAGATTCTTAAAAGCTATAAGAATACCATAAGACAGAAAAAACTACAAAACACCAGTAAACAGTTACATTTGATTGAGGAGTCCATTAATTCCAACTCCTTCTGGGATTACTGGAACTCTCTCTACAAAACAGCCCCAGAACAACTGGTCATCCAAGATGGTACAATTTGGACCGATCATTTCAAAAACTTATTTCAACCACCAACAGAAACAGAAGCAGAGAGCAGCACTATCAAAGAAAAACTACACAAACTAGAAAAAACAGTAAAAGATTATCAGAATCCCTTAGATCTCCCTATAACATTACAGGAGTTGACATCAAAAATAAAGGCACTTAAGTGCAAAAAAGCATGTGGCCCTGATGGCATTTCAAACGAAATGCTGAAATACAGCTCTGAAAAATGCCATGCAGCCATCCTGAAACTGTTTAATTTGATCCTTACTGTTGGCTGTTTTCCTGAGACTTGGAATAGAGGAATCATTACTCCTATATACAAAAATGGAGATAAATTTGACCCCCAAAATTACAGCGGAATCTGTGTAAGTAGTAACTTGGGAAAAGTTTTTTGCAGTGTCATCAACTCAAGAATAGTCAATTTCTTAGATGAACACAATATAATACATGAAAGTCAAATTGGGTTTATGCCAAATTGTCGAACCACAGACCACCTCCACACTCTTACAACTTTAATTGACACCCATGTTAACCAAAACAAATCCAAAATCTACTCATGTTTTATCGACTTCCAGAAAGCATTCGATTCTATTTGGCACAAGGGACTATTATACAAATTAATTCAAAGCGGCATAGGGGGCAAAACCTATGATTGTATAAAATCAATGTATGAAAACAATGAATGTGCAATAAAAATTGGGCACCAGAGAACAAAGTTCTTCCCACAGAGACGTGGAGTGAGACAAGGATGCAGCCTCAGTCCCACTTTGTTCAATATCTATATAAATGAACTCGCCCACAAAATAGAACAGTCCACTGCTCCTGGCCCCACTCTACTGGACAAGGAGGTCAAACTTCTCCTCTTTGCTGATGACCTGGTCCTCCTGTCAAGGACTAAAGAAGGACTGCAGGAGAGCCTGGACATCCTGCAGAAGTTCAGTCAGACCTGGGCTTTAACAGTGAACCTGAAGAAAACTAGGGTAATGATATTCCAGAGAAGGTCCGGGTCTCGGGAAGACACTTTCAAACTTGGGGAAGAGGTTATCCAACACACTAAGAACTATACTTACTTGGGTATTAACATCAGTGCAACAGGTAATTTAAGAAAGGCTGTGAATGAACTGAAAGAGAAAGCAAGAAGGGCATTCTATGCAATCAAAAGAAAAACACAAATTGACATACCAATTCGGACCTCGATAAAAATTTTCAAATCAATCATAGAACCAGTTGCATTATACGGTAGCGAAATCTGGGGACCACGAACAAAACAGGACTTCCAAAGTTGGGACAAACATCCAATTGAAACCCTGCATGCAGAATTCTGTAAATCCATCCTTAGAGTACAAAGAAATGCCCCCAATAATGCATGCAGGGCAGAATTAGGCCAATACCCACTGTTATTAAATTTACAAAAACGAGCCATCAAATTCTACATCCATTTGAAAACCAGCAGCCCCCACTCCTACCACTATAAAGCCCTTCAATGCCAGGAGCTGAGCGGTGGGAAGAGTCCTCTCTGCCAGCTGGTCCTGGGGCTCACTGCACCGTCCCAGGACAGACCTCAGTTAATTTGGCCCAACCACATTATGGATAAACAAAAAGAAAGGTATCAATCATATTGGAAAAAAGTAACAAAATCTCAAAGTAAATTAGAAACATATTCGGCCCTAAACAGACAATACACATTGGCAGATTACCTGACCAGTGTGTCTGATCCTAAACTGAGGAAAACCTTGACCAGGTACAGACTCAGTGAACACAGCCTGGCTGTAGAAACAGGCCGACACCGGCAGACCTGGCAACCCAGAGAGGAGCGGCTGTGTTCACTCTTCCTTCTGAACTGCACCAAATATGAAAATGTGAGAGAGAAATATTTCTCCAAACTCCAAAATATGTGTAACTTCGAAAAACTTCCTCCTGACAAAAAACTCCTTTATATCCTTGGAGAAAAACGTGAGTGTGCCACACTAGCTGCTGTTTATATCACATGCTGTAAAAGCCTGAGACAGGACAACTGACCCAAATATTTTCCATTTTTTCCTTTGTGTGTGATTGAATAATTGCAACTTTCTATTGTTCAATTATCTTTGTTGTTATTATTGCTACTTTTTCTTGATTATCACTGTTTTGCTTTGGCAACAGATACTGTTGTATTTAATGCCAATAAAGCTAATTTGAATTGAATTGAATTAATAAAACAGAGAGTATTTGGAAATATTGTAACGGATGACAGGTCTTGAAAGCTAAGAAAAGTTATCTCCATTTAAATCTTGTAGGACTTGTATGCCTTTTTGAGCCCATGTGTTTACCACCCGTCAGTAGATTGAGGTTCCGCCAAATAGGGGAGGCTTTGTGCCATTTCCCTTGGAGTCCCAGAAACTGTTCAACTGTTTTAAATGTTTGTAACATATATGCGATTATAGGTCCATAGCGTAAAATACATTTCTTGTGTGTAATACCAGAAAACAAAAGGTCTTGCAACCTTATTGGTGCTATCAATTCCTTTTCTACATCTTTCCATAGTGTACATGCACCAGGGTTCATCCAGTAGCTAAAACAGTGCAATATGAAGGACCAGTGATACATTTTAAAGTTTGGGCAGGCCCAGCCCTCTTGTGATTTATCCAACTGCAGCGTAGACCATTTGGTGCGAGGTCATTTCCCGTTCCAAATAAATTTGCTCAGTAAAGAATCTAACTTCAACCAGTAATTAACTGGCGGTGCTAGGGGCAGCATGGAACTAATGAAGTTAATCCTTGGTAAAATATTAATTTTCACCACAGAAATACGGGATGGGACTGATGCTGGTAAGGGCATCCACCTGTTGATGTCACTCTCTATCTTTTTAAATATGTTTGTATAGTCGGTCCTTGCCACAGATGAAACAGACTTACTTATCTGAACTCCAAAACAGGTTACTTGTTGGGCAATGGCGATTCCCGGTGGGATTATCACTTTATCTCATTCTGTATTGAGCAGCATCAGCACTGATTTAGAGAGGTTGATCTTAAAAGCAGATAATATCCCCAAATTCCCTAGCATTTTAATTGCTTTAGGAAGAGAATTCTGTAGATCCAGCATAAATATGAGAGTGTCATCCGCATATAGCTATATCGAGTAGGTGGAGGCACCTATTTTTATTGGGGAGATTGAAGTACTTTTCCGAATCAACTGGGCAAGGGGTTCCAAAGAGAGATTGAAAAGCAGTGGCAATGCGGGGCAACCCTGACTTAAGCCATGGAAAATATTCCAAATATCTCTGAAAAGTGCAAACTCAGGCTGAAGGGTTAGCATACAAAACGTTGACCATCTTGATAAAAGCTGGGCCAAAGTTAAACTCTTTCAGAGCTCTCCAGAGATACTGCCATTCTAATGTATTGAAAGCCTTTGTGGAGTCAACAAATAAGAGTCCACTGGGTGAGTGATCTTTCTCTGCTTCTCCTATGACATGTAGTAGTCGTCGAATATTGTCTGAGGCTAAACACCCTTTCATAAATCCTGCTTGGTCTGGATTTATCAGACCCCCCACAACTTGTTCAACTCGAAAGGCTAATATCTTCGCATATATCTTTAGATCAGCATTGATCAACAAAATTGGTCTATGGCTGGAGCATTCTAATGGGTCTTTACCTGGTTTTGGCATCACTGTAATAAGTGCTGTATTCAGATCTCTATGGAAGTGACCTTTTTTCAATACCTGGGGAACGGCCTTTATTGGTAGATTTCAGATCCAGGAGTAGTTCCTCCAAAGAAATCAGCGTGTCTAGTCCCTTTGAATCTCTGATGACAGAGTGGGAAGATTTAGACCAGTGAAGAAATGATCATATTGTTCCTGAGACGGTTGCGAGTAAAGTTGAACAAAATTTTTTTTTACTGTTTAATTAATCTCTGGGGTGGTTGAGACCAGACCTTTCTTGGGGCATTTTATTGAAGTTATAGACATCTTGCTCTCCTTATGTTTAAGAGTGAGAGCAAGGAGGTGACTTGGTCTGCTCCTCTCTGAGTAATATTTGTGTTTGGTTATATACATTAAGTATTCAACCCTATATTTCAGCAAATTGTTCAGTTCTGCTTGTTCAGCCTTCAGTTTATGTTCTGTTTCTCTAGTATAGTTACACTTCAAGTCTTTCTCTAATAAGCTGCAGTTTTGTTCTAGCTTAGAGATTTGTTGCACTCTGGACCTTTTAAGTTGCAAGGAGAACCGTAACAATGCCATAATTATTCAATTATGGCATTGTTATGTTAAAACCCCTTAATGGAAGCCCATACCAGCATTGGGTCAGATACACTATCTCTATTGAAACCAATAAATCGAATCAGTTTGGGCTCCAATTGAGCAGTGTATTCTTGGTTTTGAAGGAGAGTGGTATTAAACCTCCACTTGGATGGTTTACCTCTGATGGATTCAAAATTGAAAGTGGGTAAAATTAGATTATGATCAGATAGGTGCCATGGTAGAAAATCTATAGATTCTGCAGCTGGAAATAATTGAGCAGAAGCTAGAATATAATCTATTCTGGAAGACATTTTATGATGAGGCGGAAAAGTATGTATAGTCCCCAGTTGTTGGGTTTTGTAGTCGCCATATATCTATAGGTTCAAGTCTTTAAAGAGGTGACATAATGATTTGGAAGAAGCTGTTTGAGTGGTGGATACTGAGGTATTTGTCCTGTCTAAGCTACTATCAAAAAAGGTATTCATATCTGCACCAATAACAAGAAGGTAATCACTCAGAGACAGTAGGTCTTTGGTGATCCGTGGGAAGAAAGTTGGCTCATAAACAGTGGGTGCATAAACATTCACAAAGGCCACTGTTTCACCTTGTATAGATGTACCACAATATGCCGGCCTCCCTGTATCATCTGAACTAACCCTCTGAATACTAATATTAAGTTTGCGTTTCATCAAAATCACAACGCCCTTAGTACGTGAGCCGTGAGTGTTCTGTAATCTGACAACATTTACTGGTTGAAGATGCGTCTCCTATAATAGTGCTATATCTACGTGTTTCCTGTGTAAAAAATCTAGAATCTTTGCATGGTTGAATGGCGAATTCAGACCTCTAGCATTAAGTGACAAAACTTTGTAATCAACCATTGTCAATATACACTAAGCCCGGGCAAAGAATTAAACGTACATGGAACATAAAAAGTAAGGGTAAAGTTGTGAGAAGTGTAAAGGTGTGACAATGTATAAAAAACAGAACTTGTAGATAACAGTAAACATTAATCCCATGTGTTGGTTTGCGCACTTTGGCACCCCCTCCCTGCTCCCAAAACTTTCTGCCGGAGTTTAGCTCTAATTCCCTTGTAGGCGCTGCTTTGCTGAGTCGTCCCGGAGCTGTAGCGTAGAACTCCAAGCGAGTGCTGTGTGGGAGGGATGGCTTTGCCTTTTGCGCACCTTGAAATATGGCTTGGCGATCGGGGTACCGCAGTAGTCGGAATATCATTGCGTGGCCTGGCTGTGTTGTGAGTAGATTTGGTGTGCTCGATCAATCTCCAGTGGCAGAGTTGAAGACGTCGCCAGCTCTGGTATCCAAGTTGGTAGCATCTTTCTGAGGAAACCGGCGAGGTCATCACCCTCCATCCCAGGTGGTAGGTTAACTAATCTCACGTTGTTCCTTCTTCCTCTGTCTTCAAGTTTGTTGGTTTTTTGTTGTAGCTTCTCAAGCTCTGAGAGGCAGTGTTTGGTGTTTTCTTGGCTTGTCGTATGTTGCCCTGCAGTGCTTCCACTTTAAATGTTAGATTTTCCATGTTTTTAGTATGTGTGCTTATCTCAGCTTGGAGTGACCGAAGCAAACCAACGTTTTCAGAGAGAGTTTTTTCAAGCGGGCCCAATGCCATTTCTAGTGTTCTTGCTAGCATGCTAGCGACCATTCCGCTCAGTGAGTCTCTCTGAGCGTCCACAATTTGTTGGATTAGCATGGCTACACTATCGTGGTCAAGTGAGCTAACATTAGCCTTGCATCATTTGCTGTTATCGTGCTGTTTTTGAGGCGAATTTGCTGTTTTTTTGGTTGTTGCCATTGTTCGCGAGGGCTAATCGAAACAATATAACAAGTTAAAGCTGAAAATAAAGAATGAATTTAAACGAAAGGAGAGTTGTAGGCAGTAGCTCAGTGTGATGCGACCATCTCGCTGCGTACCTCCCTAAGTCCTACTGCAGTGGAGATTGACCAAAAAGCCAGAAGGCTGGGCAAAATAGAAGATGTTTATCAAGTAAATTTATTAATGTTTCAACAACATGTTTCCAGAGAGAATTCACGGTTACACAATCCCAAAACATGCATAACGATGTCCTAGTTCAGAGTGGGAACACCTGTCACATAGATCACTATCAGTAAGTTTCAGTCTGAATCTGCGCTCCGGTGTAAAGTAGACTCTATGTGCAAACTTGAAATGAATCAGCTGATGAGCAAGGTTCTTGGAAGAGGAGAAAACATTATTCCATATCCTAGGCCAATCCAATTAAAATCTGAGCTTGTCAAGGTCTCTATCCCAGACTGATGTAGCAGGTAGGGGGTTAATGTTGTGTTTTGATAATCTATCATAGGTTGAGGATACAAACCCAGATGTTAAAGCAGAATGAAAAAGTTTTACAAGGGGATGGGAAACTGTGGGAGAGTCCCAAGGTACTCCATACGTTTTTAAGGCAGTACAAAGTTTAAGGTAGAAGAACCACGAGGAGCCTGGTAAAGAATAAGACTCCTTGAGGTCTTGGAAAGAACGGAGACCTTATTGGTTGAAAATGTCAAGAACATATATACCCTGGTTAGCCTATTGGGAGAAGGTGAAAGGTATGGAGCCAGTCAAGAGAAAATTATTGTTCCATATAGGGGTCAAATCATGAAACCTACAAGCGAACTGTAAATATTTTTCAGATTGGTACCATACAATCAGGGAATTTGACATGATAGATCCCATATGTATCCGTGTCGTCCTAATCTTTGCACCGCAAAATGGTAGGTCTTGAAGTCTGATAGGATGACATGAGGCCTTCTCAAGAGGTCGTCATGGTACACAGGAGTCGAGCCAAATCATCAACATCTTAGCTGGAAAGACCAGTAGTACAATTTGAAATTGGGCAGAGAGAGCCCGCCTAGTGTTTTGGGGTGTGTTAGGGTGGAAAAACTAATAGAGGGATGCTTTCCAAATAAAATTTCTAAAATTGATACAGGGGAGAATGTTCGTTTTGATGATCATATGTAAAGGAGACCATTTGGTTAGATCACTTTTAATTTTCGCCAATAACGAGGTGTAGTTATATTTAACAATGGAGAGAAGGCTGGGGTGGATAATTATTCCCAAGTAACTAAAACCATTACACTCCAAAGTAACTGAGTGAAGGATGATTTTTCTAGCCACTGGATTTAGGGGCATTAAGAGGGATTTTGTCCAGTTAATTCTGTAGCCAGAAAATGCCCCAAAAGCCTCAAAGAGACTTAATACATGAGGAATAGAGTTGGTCAGGATAGACAAGTACAACAAAATATCATCAGCGTAAAGGGAGATAGAGTGAGCAGTTCCTTTTTATTGAGATAGGTGATATATGTTGATGTTTTCTGACAGCTTGTGCTAAGGGTTCTAAAGAAAGTGCAAATAGGCCAGGTGAGAGGGGACAGCCCTGTCTGGTGGATCTGTCAGGTGAGCCAGGGTGGCCAGTTTGAACATGTGCAGTGGGACCAGCATACAGCGTGCGCACCATGTTGATGAAGGTGGGGCCAAAGCCAAAATGTTTTAAAACTGCCCATAAGTAGTCCCACTCCACACAGTCAAAGGCTTTCTCTGAATCAAGAGAAAGGATGGCACAGGGCTGTTCCTGACCTGGTGCTGCTTCAATAATATGCAATAGCCAACGGATGTTATCTGAAGCCAAGCAGCCTTTAATGAAGCCAGCTTGGTCTGGGTGAACCAAGGATGAGATACAAGTGTCCAGTCGTCTTGATAAGACCTTTGCACATAGTTTGAAATCACAGTTTAAGATTGATAAGGGCCTATAGCTGGAATATTCCATCAGGTCTTTACCTTTCTTTAAAAGAAGAGAAATAAGTGTGATTTTTTGATTGCGGTGGAAGCTTCCAACCACAAGTGAGAAGTTAATAGAATCCAAGATGACTGGACCAACCAGTTCCCACAGAGCCACGAGCAGCTCTGGTGGAATGCCATCAAATCCTGGTGATTTTGCTTTTGGCATTGAGTCCAGGGCAACTTTCAGTTCAGCTAAAGTGATAGGAGCCTCTAGCTTAGAAGTCTGCTCTGCTGAAAGTGTGGGTAGATTCAGAGAATTTAGAAATGACAGCATTGCAGAGTTATCCTTCTGAGACTTGGATATGTATAATTTAGTAAAAGGGGTTAAAATTCCATTAATTTGTGAAGGAAGAGTGCATAACTCTCCGTCAGCATTTTTGATCATGTCTATGGATGCTAGTTGTTCAGATTGCTGAAGTCTCAATGCCAAAAGTATACTTGATTTCTCTGCATTTTAATAGCTATCTTGATGAGTTCTCAGGAGCAGGAACTCAGCTTTAGAGGTTATTAGTAATTTGTACTCTGATTTTACTGTAGATAATTCCCTCTGTATATCCTCAGAAAAGGAAGATTTCTGAAGAGATTCAAGACGGGATATTCCATTCTCCAGAAGTGAAGATTTAATAATGCGTCCTCTACACAGATGAGAGGAGAAAGAAGTGCATATCCCTCTTATACAACACTTTGTTACTTCCCATAGGGTATGAGGATCAACCCCTGGTTGCGAATTAACCGCTAAAAACTCTCACTTTGTTAGTAATTTTGCTCAGAAAATCAGTGTTCTGCAGCAGGAAAATGTTGAAACGCCACCTTTTAGACCCAGAGGGTCCAGGGGTGGATTCAAAAGAGATGAGAGTGGGGCAATGATCAGAGATAAGCATTGGTAAAGTGGAAGTATGAGAGATGCATTTAAAAAAAATAGGTGAAATTAATATATAATCTATTCTAGAGAATGAGTGATGGCGTGAAGAGTAAAAGGTGTAATCCTTGGTGGTTGGATTTTGTAGATGCCAGACATCAACAATATTAAATTCTTGTAAGAATGAGTTAAAGTAAGCGAGCAGAGATGTCAGGGTTAGATGAGTCAATGGAAGGGTCAGATAGGTTAAAGTCACCCCCTACGATGTGCACAGAGTCAGCAAAATCCAACAATTTCAACTTCGCACCATCAAGGAATGCAGGATTAAACACATTAGGTGCATAGACTGAGGACACACAGAACTTTGTCCCATTAAGGATTAAGGTTGCATAGCAAAACCTTCCCTCAACATCTCCACCTGAGGTTCCAATTTTAACATTAAGCTTTCTTTTTACCACAATTAATACACCCTTTGATTTATTCAGGGCACAGGAGTATGATATGACTTTATACATTTTGTTATGGAATCTACTGATATTTACCTGTTTCAAATATGTCTCTTGCAAAAAGGCCAGATCCACATGCTTGAATTTTGAAAATTCAAGACATTTCAATCTTTTTACTGGCGAGTTCAAACCTCATACGTTCAGAGTCTTGAAATTAAAGTTGACCATATAATGGAGATGTAGAAAGTTGGTGATATTTCATAGAGATCGTAGACCATGTTTGGATACAGCATACACAACAAACAAAATAAAGTACAGACAAAACAAAGTAAAATAAAAATATGAAATAAGAAAAAGTAAAAAGTGAAGGAAGTGAACAAAAGTATGCAGGCTATGCTATGTACCATTGAGTAGCTGACTAGCTGAAGAGAAAAAACAATAAAGAACCGGTATGCCAGGGGACAGCACTGAGAAGCCCCTGTATGGGCACCGGTCGGTGAGAGCATATAGAGCTCCTTGGGATACTGGCACAGCAAGGGGAGCGCTCTGCAAGCTGTAAACAAAATAAATTGTTTGATATCATAAAAGTGATTTCCACCCCCTAACTGGTACCCTTGTACACAATAATATTCAGTTCATAAGCAAGTCTCACCATGGTGCATTCATTTAGACCAGTAATAAGGACTACTATGTCAGAGTCATGTGGTTATCTGAAATTAATCAACCCTCCAGCCAATCAGAATCAATTCATCCAGCACATGTATAATAAATATTAATGAATAATATTTTGAGAGCTGACTTTTTTGTCATGTCATATTTCCTCTAGCAGAAGGAAGTTGAGTCAGTTTTGAGGGAAGTGGCACAACATTTTTTAAAGGTAATGTTAATGTTGTCAATTCTATCAGTATCTTAGCAAGGACAACAAGAGATTGAGGAAGTCAACAACCAAAAGAATTTAAGTCAACAACCAAACCCAGATCTAGACAGGACAGTTTGCAGCTGTTGGTGCCAAGTTATAATAATTATTTCAAACAATTCCATTCTATTATAATACAGAGGTATATTATACGATCATTAAGTTAAGTTAACTGCATAGTGATGTGTACATTACAGGATTCTTCAGTGCAAAGCATCAAGTAACTTGGCTTGTAATGCAGTAGAGTGCCCCAAATGCTGCCCAATTTGATCTGTAGGGTAAAATACATGGAATGTCCGTCTCAGGTTCAGCCCCACATTACTTGGGCTCAGCCCCAAATGTATTCAAACCTTGGTGACACCCTGGCTCCCACCTGGCTCCCACACTGAGCCCCACTCTCTGCTGTTAATTTACATACATCCAGGAGTTAAAGTGGGCCGGAACGATCCAGAACGGCGTTCCGGCACCTTCGATTAATAAGTAAATAAATCTGATTGGCAGTTTCATACATAATAATGTCAAGCGAGTTCACAGGGCTGCCTACTCTCACGCACTGTCCGTGAGACTCACGCAATTGACATATCACATGCTGTCATGCCTCAAGTCCATTTTCTCACACAGTGAAAAACAAATTCATAACTGATAACGTAAAAAAGGACACTGACAGCAGGACAGACGAGACAGAGCAGCACCGTGCAGCAGCGAGTTATTCAGACCATCGGTGGAAAGTGAGAAATGTATTTTATTGTAATGTATTCCCATGCATGCTGCTCAGAGTAATCTCAGTCAGCAGCTCCTCTGCGTCTTTCCCTCTCCTCTTGCACTGTGCGCACGCAGGCAGGAGTGAGAGTGAGTTGCTATGGTTACGGGGATGCTCTGTGTCTGTCGCTCTGAAACTTTCTCATGATTCCCAATAATAGGTTTTTTAGGTTAGTGTGCCTATGCAAAATCATGAATGTAAGTACCTCAATGCTGAAATCTAGTAATATAACATAATTTTACATTTTTGGTTAACATTATACAGGGTTGCTGTTTTTTGACTTAATCCAAGAGGTCAGGTGGTGTAGAAATGCAGGGAAATTGTTTTAAATGACAATTTTTTTCTAAGCTTCATTTTTTCTGCCATACATTCATAAGTTAATTTCTCTGAGGCACCTACCATACTACATTTTTTAAAGATTTATTCTGTAAACAGTTTTATGTCTGAAATGTCAGAATTAAAGATTTTACCTGAAATGATCACTCGAAATGCCTTTCTGAACCAACTGTAAAAGAATGCGTACACCAAAGGATTCACAGTAGAATTCAAATAGCCGACCCACACCAGTGCTCCGATTAATGCCGATGGAGTCGAGTAACCGATGAAGGGATTAATGACATTACACACAAAAAAAGGAGTCCAAAAAGAAAGAAATGCCCCCATGATGATAGCGAGTGTTTTGGTGGCTTTAGTTTGGGACGGATCAGATGTTCTCGTGTTGTGGATGCTGCGCACTTGTCTCTGTGCCACCAGGAAAATCTTCAGGTAAATACCGAGCATGACAACTCCGGGAATGTAAAAGGAGAGAAGCGATGAGACTGCAGTTGATACTGCACTCTGAAACAAAACACATCCTCCTTCACATGCAACATGAGTATAGTAGAACTCCTCAACTCCCAAAATATTGAGCTCGAGGAAGATCATTCCAAAGCCCGCTACAGCCGAAACACTCCAACAGACCAGAATCATGATCAACACAGCATTAACAGTTATTTTACTTCTATACAGCAGAGGCTGGCAAACAGCATAATATCGATCAATTGATATGAAAGACAGATTTAGAATTGAGGCTGTGCACAACAAGACATCAGCACTACTGCAAACTTTACAGAACACATCTCCAAAATACCAGCAGGTCTCCACAGATAGGGTCATATTGGGGAACATGACCAGCAGCCCCAGCAGCAGGTCGGAGACGGCCAGGGAGAGGATGAGGTAGTTGGTGGGAGTGTGGAGCTGCTTGAACTGAGCGACCGACATGACGACCAGAACGTTCCCACACACCGTCAAGACGACCATGACACCCAGCAGCAGGTAGAGAGAGACGCGGACAGACAGAGGATAGATGGTCCTCAGACAGGAAGTGTTCCTGGACTCAAAACAGAGCGCTGGCTCCATCTGTCTGGATAAACTTTATTTATAAAGCACTTTTCAAAACCAAAGTTACAAAGTGCTTCACAACAAGGACCAAGTGCAAGGAAGAAAACATTAAAATTAAACTTAAAGTACTGATAAAATAAGCATAGCAAAGAGATAAAAAGACAAACAAATGACAATAAATTAAATAAAGGACAAATGTAACACAAAATCAGATGAAAAAATGCAATAATTAACAAGGCAAACTTGGCTAAAATCAGACCAGGATTAAAGGTAAGCTTTCCGATAAAAGTCTGTTTTTAGGAGTGATTTAAAAGATGATTCACACCTGTTCCACAAGGCAATGAACCATACTCATATACAGTAAGGAACTTATAGGTGAAGAATTCTTCATTTAATAAAATATTTCTCATAATAAAACTTTATTGTATTTTTGTATTTTCTTTATTCTGTATTGGCATGCCAATCATCTGAGTGTCTTCCTAGTTGTGAAAAAGGTTCATAAAATTTTCACCTGTAACTTATGTATCTTATATTTGGTTCACCAGGGAAACAAACATGTTGTCTAACAATTCTCTTTTTTTCCTATTTGAACAGAGATGTCATTAAATCATACTGTTCACAATATGTGGAGAAAAAGCAGATATAACACATATTGGGTTAATGACATGAAGCTCATATAGGAAAATTCCTTGATCTGACAATGAAAGGTGATTTGATGCTGCTATTCCGGTCAGAAAAAAAAATAATGCCAAGAATTCACAGAAATATCAGCAGCCGACTGACTTCCTGTTTAACAAAGGCTATTTGATGTGTCTGCTTGCTTTTTACTTCTTCAGAACACAAAGAACAAACCTCTCCTATTGCTGAAATCTTCAAATTCTTATATTTGCACAAATACCCGGATATTATTATACATTCTTGAATAAGCTCTTAAATATATTTTACTGCAATGTTTAAGATAATCTACCATGACAAAATAGCACACTGCTTGTGGAATTATTATTTTCAGTGATGTTTCACAGTAATTTCACACAAATGGTTTAGATTTATTCAAATAAATCACCAGCCATGATTAAACCAAAATTTGTCCTGTTCACATAGGATGGGCTTGATTTTCACATACACATCTACTGCTCCACTCCTCTTATGTAGTTCTATGGCAGGAGTTGAGAACTTCAATATCATTTGTGATGTCTTCATTTTACACCAATGCCACTGAGGATGTTGTGATATTTAGTTAATCATTCCCTCAATAATCAGAGAATAAATCATTTTATGGAGACATCAACCAACAGTCAATAGTTAAAGGATAAATCCGGTCATTTTCAACATGGCCCTTATTTTCCTGTTGTTTTTCTTGACGTGGTTTCAGTTAAACAGGAGCACTGCTGTCCAATATACACATACAGGGCCAACGTCATGTCCAACAGCTGAACCCAAAAAGTGATTAAAAACCATCTTTTCAACACAATAACACCCACACAGTTGAACATGTCTTTAAAGCACATCAATAGATTGGATTAGTGTGAATAGAACTGATCATTTTTAAAACTCACTTCCTAAATTTGTGATGCCAAGTGGGAAATAACAGAGGCGCAAAAAACCCCCACATATTCTGCTTCATTACCACTAGGAGGTTGATGTAAATGTTTTTTCCCAGTCAGCAAGTCATATTTACAGAAAATCCAATATGCACTGAACACAGCATCAGAGTTCTTGAGTTCTAGCTCATGCTAGTTAAAATAACATAACTAATACTGCAATATAGAGTTTCAGGCAATGGACAATCGGTAATTGGATGCAGGAAGGTCTGACTGCAGTGAGTGTTAATGTGTTTTAATCACTTTCTGGGTTCAGCTATAAGAGATTACCTGTTGGCCCTGTGTGTGTGTGTGTGTGTGTGTGTGTGTGTGTGTGTGTGTGTATAGAACTGAAGGTACAGCTAAGATACTTCAAGCTCTACAGTCAAGTAAGCCATGAAATTTTCACACATTTTCAACACAGTCAAACGTCATGATGGCAAAAAAAAAAAGGCACATGTTGAAAATAAGCAGAATCCTTTAAAAAGTACTACATTCTTAAGTAATCCTAGCATAGCAATAATGCAGCAATAATTAAAAGTGTTTATACAATACTCAATGTGTGAACACGAGCTAACTTCCCAGAAACACATCATACCTGAATGCAGAAACATTTAGTTAAAGTGTCTCTTACCTCACACACTCACAGCTGGACAGAATGAGCTTCCTGTGTGTTTCCTGACACAGACCATCACAGCTGTAACTGTCGGTCTCTGTCTGGCCTTTAAAGCCCGAGGCTCTGTGGACTGCAGTGTCTCCTGTGGACTGCAGTGTCTCCTGGCCGACAGCCACCTCAGGGAGTGAAGCTGGACACTTGTCCCAGTGGATGATGGACCGCACTCACTGCTGTTATTATTCAACTCTTCTTACATCTCTTTTCATGTTGTAAGGATAACTTGACTACTGACTAAAATGTTTGTCATCCAATCAGGCCAGGATAGATTATATATAATAATAATAATAATAATAATAATTATTATTATTATTATTATTAATAATAATAATATTATTATTATACATTTTTGGAATATAACACTTTTCAAAACAAAAGTTACAAAGTGCTTTACACAATAAAAAAATAATAAAACAACACAACACAACACAATAAAACAGTAGTAAAACAGTGACAATTCAACACAAAGAAAAACACGGGTGAAATGACAAACGGTAACGTGAGAATGCATAGAGCAAAAAGAAAAAAAAACACTAAGAAAGAGGGTCTTTAAGAGTGTTTTAAAGGTCAATACACCCTTAGCTAATCTGAGCTCTTCGCGAAGCGCATTCCATACTTTTGGGGCCCTGACAGCAAATCCTCGGTCCCCTCTTGAAATTAATTTGGATCTAAGAACAACTAGGAGAGACTTTCCTGCAGACCTCAGGTTACAGGCTCATAAGGAATTAAAAGATCTAAAATGTAGTCTGTGGCCTTTCCAAGAAATGCTTTAAAAGTGATAAGTACAGTTTTTTTTAAATCAATTCTCAAGTTTATAGGCAGCCAGTGCAAGGATGCTAGGACAGGGGTGATATGCTCCCATTTCTTTAGACCCATTAGCATTCTGACAGCAGCGTTTTGGACTAGCTGAAGGCGTGAGATTTGCTTCTGGGTGAGGCAGGAATAGAGGGAGTTACAGTAATCCAGGCGAGAGTATATAAAAGCATGAATTACTTTTTGCAAGTCATTAAAAGACAGGAATGTTTTTTTTTAGAAATAGTTCTAAGATGAAGAAAGCAAGTCTGAACAACTTTCTTAACCTGCTTCTGAAATTAAGGTCCTAATAAAAAAACACACCTCTCAGTTCCTCGCAGAAGTTTTGACATAAGGTCCTAAGGAACCTAGATCATTCTGAAAAGAGTTGATGGAGTGAGGGGGGGCAATTTGCAATATTTTAGACTTATTGTCATTTTGGTGCAAATGGTTTTGGGACATCCAACTTTTAATGTCTTTTAGGCAGTTGCGAAGGGAGGCTAGTCCATGAGGATCATTGGGAATGATAGGCATATATAGCTGCATATCATCTGCGTAACAATGGAAGGAGATGTTATGATCACAAATTATGTGACCTAATGGGAGCGTATATAGGGAGAAGAGAATTGGACCCAAAATTGAACCTTGAGGTACGACACATGTAATGTGAGCAGGATTAGGAGGTAGCTGACAAGACAGAATAAGTTCTACATGACAGATAGGATCTAAACTTTTTAGAGCAGAGCCAGAGATACCAACCTAGTTCTCAAGATGACCTAAAAGAATATCATGATCAACAATATCAAATGCTGCACTCAACTCTAAAAGAACTAAAATAGAGCAATGGAAGGTCATTAGTGACTTTAAGAAGTGCTGTCTCTGTGCTATTCACAGAGCGGAAACCAGACTGAAATTTTTCGAAAAACAATTGACTGAGTACTACTTTTTCTAATAGATTTGATAAAAACAGAGGTTTTGAGATGGGCCTGTAGTTGGCTGGAACTGCAGGATCAAGACTGTTTTTTTTTTTTTAGAAAGGGATGTACATTAGCATGTTTAAAGCTGGATGGAACATTTCAATACTTAATGAGCTATTAATAATAGAAGGAATACTGGGACCAACAGATTTAGAAACCTCTTTAAGCAGGTGAGTAGGAAGCACATCAAGAGAACAAGATGTTGACCTCATACTTGTAACAATTTTCTTAATCTTAAAAAGAGATAGGGGCTCAAAACTGTCAAACGTGGTCATCATGTTGAGAGGGATGACAGAAATGGACTGAGTGGGGGGAACAATCTGAGCTCTGATGTCAGCAACTTTCTTGTTAAACAATGTGAGAAATTAATGTAATTAGGTAATATGCCTCTGTTTACCCCTGTATCTATTGTATTTCACAAATAAATACACAGGCACTAATTTGATTGTGTTCTTTATATTCAAAAGCAGGAGTTCTGAAGCAGGCTATGGTGTTTTGATGTTGGTTTAAGGCCTACAGCTGACACATATGTGCATTATGTTTTCATCAACACTTTAATCAACACACATCAACAAGTTGTTGAAAAATGAGAAATTGAGTAGCCTAAAAATGTATTTCATACTGGCGAAAGGCATAAGCCTATTTTCCTACATATGAAAGACATATGAAAAATATTGGCGTATAAGAATAGGCTACTGTCATGAACCTACTCAAAGGTCAGACAAACAAGACCACACAGATACTTAGGGATTTAAAGTAAAATAAATGTATTTAACCCATATCAAACTATAAGCAAAAAATAATGTGCACCATGTAAATCAGTATTATCAGTAATGTAATGAGTGCATGGGTGTGGGTAAGTGTAGTGTAGGCAAAACGTAGAATGTAAAGCAAGCCTAACAGAACCCAAAACCTAACTAAACCACGGTCCTGCTGGCCGGGAGGAGAGAGAGAGAGAACTGACTAGCCAGCCCTCTTTTATAGCCATCAGGAGGAATGAATTCAGGTGTGGCTCAGATATGGCTCCTCCTCCTGACGCACCTCTGCCACTCTGGCTGCCTCCTACCCAGGAACAGGAAAGACACAGGAAAAACACAGAGCCACAAACAGAGGGGGGGGGGGGGGAGTCGTCACACTACACAATGATAATAATAACTAGAAAATTTCAGGAAATTTTGAGTGTGCCTGCTGCTTGGTGCGCATCTCCATCCCTCGCACACACACAAACACAAACAGTAACACACACACAAACAGTAACACACACACACAGATGTAGAACACAATTAGGTCCTCACAAAGATGGACACCCTCATCCATACACGTGAGTGTGTGTGTGTGTGTGTGTGTGACTCTGGTATCAGGGACCAATAACCAACCAATCTCAAAAAGGTGTTTACTTAAAAATATCAATATCTGAGAGTGCAGTGAAGGTTTGAATCCAAGCACTGACTCTCTCAACCAGCCTTTACAACAATACTTATGCAAATAATACAAAAACAACTTCTCCTTAAAATATAACAGAGTTTATTAAAATTAATTATCTCCATTCACAAAAGATATAAACACAAAAAAAGGAGCATGAGTCTTCTCCCAAGACTGAGACTCGGGGAGGTCAAAGATCCAGATCAAAACCAATGAGAATCCCTCTGTCAGGTCGGCAGGTGCATGTGGCCTATTTCCTGAATATACAATAGCAAAGATATCAGTACAACATACATTATAGTAATGTCTGAATTTAAACTCAGTAAGCAACTGAGATAGAACTACATCACACTATTTTGTAAACAGTTGTTCACACACTAACACACAATGGAACATCTTACTTTTTGTTGGGTTGCTGCATCAGTAGAGTCGTCTCGAGAGCTGCTGTTGTCACTTGCTCTGCTACCTGGATCCGTTGCCACCCTGGCTTGGAAACAAAAACATAATTAAGTTCTAGTTTTCAAAGCGAGTGAATCATCAAGAAAAAAGTTACTTACATTGGGAGAGCATCCGGCAGTTGAACACCCGCCTGATCCACATTGACCTTGGACGCATTGGGGACATATCTGTTGAAAAAAGAAATTTAAAAAAACATCAGGTTACCTCTTTCAGTAAGATTATCATTTAACAAACATTTTAAAAATCAAATCAATTTAATATCAAATGTTATACTCACTTCTGACTGTATGTGCCTTGCCTACAACCTCAGTGGGGCTATCAGTACAACAGACTGACTTACCACAAGGCAGTGGGGCTATTTACCCATAGCTGGGACAGTGGTTGACGGGCACCAGGGCTGGTCCACACAGTGGTGGGCCTGTATGCCACGTCTCTGGGGCCCACTGCTGCTCCGAGATCCCCTGCAGTTTAGCCTGGGACTGTGAGGTACCCAGTTTCCATGTGTGGCCCCGGGGAGGCACTGCAGGAGTCTTGGTAGTGGAGAGGCTCTGTACTGGCAGGAGGAAGCTTACATAGTCAGCTCTTTTCACCCTCCATTGAGAAGGCTAGCCAGCGGCAGTAAGCATGTAAGCAGAGAGCAGCACACAGAGCACAAGGCAGTAGCAACATGCACCAACTCTAAGCACTACACTACTGCACTAGACGCTTCACACATACCCTGTGTTAGCACACAACACAGTGTGTACAAACACACACACACAGACAAAGACAAACACAGAACACGCACAGACAGACATACAGGCAGACAGGTATATGCTGCAGTATTAGTATTACTATTAGTCCTACTATTAGCCAAATTATGAATAATAGCCACAGCATTAGTATTAGCTGTAGTATAAGTACTAGCCAGACTATTAGTATTAGCAGCTGTTATTAGCTACAGTATTAATATTAGCTGCAGTATTAGATGCAGTATTACTTTAAGTGACAATATTAACTGTAGTATCAATATATATATCAATATTAGCTGCAGTAATAGAGAAAGCAGACAAAGACAGACAGACAGACCAACAGTTAGACAGATACAGACAGAGACAGACAGATAACAAACAGGGAGAGAGAGGGAGGGAGAGTTGGGGGGGGGATAGAGACTGGGAGAGAGAGGGGGGAGAGAGGCGGTGAGAGAGAGAGGGAGGGATAGAGAGAGACAGGGGAAGAGAGAGAGGGGGGGGCAGAGAGAAAGAACATGGTACAGTGCCTCGGGAGAGTCCAAGTTGGGTTAAGGAGGGGGGTGGGGGGCCATACCACATTACAGTGTAGAGGGGTTGCAAAAGACCGAGAACACGCTTGGATCTGGAAACAACCGAACGGCAAACGAATACAACGCTTTTCAAAATTTCAAACTCAAAGAACTCCAAAGAAATTCGGGGAGTTCAATGATCATATGTTCAAGCACCGTTGCTAGATCACACTTGAGATGGATTGGTCATGTTCGCCGAATGGATGAAAATACTTACCAAGAATACCTACCAAAAATCCTTTTCTATGATAAATTTACATCTGGGCTGGTCCTATTTGCTGAATGGATGAACATACCTACCAAAAATCCTTTCAACGGTGAATTCACATCTAGGCTTGTCACATTTTCCCAACAGATTAACATACCTACCAAGAATACTTACCAGGAATCCTTTTCTGGAATGAATTGACATCTGGGAAACATCAGAGTAGCTCTACTACACAATTACCAAGTCCAACTCCAACCAATGAAACAAAGCGGAATAGACGTCAAGACATGACAAGCCTCACTTCTCAGACAGAAGACGGAAAAGAAGAAGAACGAAAAGAGGCAGTCTTGCTCAACTGGAACCACCATCAACAATTAGCTGTGAACTCTATGAAAGAATGTTTCACAGATGACTTGGACCGCAGGCCATCTTCACCATAGGCATCCAGGTACCAAAGGATGATATTTCAATTTCACTAGACCAGACCACCCTGTTGAGCTCACAAGCCTCCCGCTGCCAACGAAGTCAAAACACAGTATACCGGACTGTGATAACTGTAATAAGTTTGCAGTACACCTGATTGAAGGCAACATTCTGGTTGTGATATGTAAATGTGATCAATCAGTGTCTGCTTTTCAGTCGTTGCAGTGGAGACAAGCTGGCTATAGCCTCTGGACTGAAACAACTCCTGTATGGCTTTCTTTCCTCTTGAAAGCAGGTCTTCATTGAAGTCTCCACAAACAATGATAGGCTGGCAATTCATCATCTCCAAGGAGTCCAAGAGGCTTTGCATGTTTGGAAGAAACATGTCAAGACTGAAATTTGGTGGTCTGTACACAGTGGCAATCAACGCTCTGACTGGAGTCTCAACTTTGACGACTGCAAATTCAAGATCGGGCACATTATAAATGTATCTCCGGGCCTCTGCTTGAAGACTGCTCCTGTAGTACACCGCAACTCCACCTCCATCTTTCCTAGCCATGTCCACTCTGTTTGTGTATGAGACATGCCTGTTGCGCGCAAAGATGTCGTATCCCTCCAACTGGAACTTTGGGGAAATTAATGATCCAGACAAATGGGTTTCAGTTACGCATAAAACGTCAGCAAGTCTGAATTCGTGGTGAGATTTCATGTCCTCAATGTGCGAAGGAAGTCCTTGTGCGTTGTGATGGACGATCGTCAACGTTGGACCACTGTGGTCTGCTGATTTCACAAAGTGCAACAGCGGTCTCGTACTCTGGAATGAAGCGTGACTCATATTCCCCATTGCTGTTGTGATGTTCGGATCAGCATAAATCTTCTTTTCTTCAAAGTCGATGATCCTTAGTCCTTGAAGTGAGGTCGTTCGGCTTAGGGCAACATAGGCCATTCCAGATTCAAAAACACGCTTCAGACACACCACTGCAGACTTCAAAGTCATGCCTTGCACTTTGTGAGCTGTACATCCAAAGGCCAGTTTCATTGGGAACTGCCGTCGAACCAGTCCTCTTTTGCTCATTCTTTCCTCAAACCTTTCGATGTACACCAAGTTATCAGTTGCCCCTTGAATCTTTCTGCGGAATTTCTGACCTGCTGTGGGACTATCCAATTCCAGTCCGATCAGCTTCACGGTCATTGGTCCAGTTTCAGTGGTGGTAACAATGCTGGCGATTGTTCCAAAGGTCCCATTTACAATCCCATCCTCGATATCCAGATTCCTAGTCACCATGACCCGTGCTCCTTGAGCAGCTTGTATGTTGTCCGGTAAATCCCTTTTGTTGCCCTTGAGGAAATCCGTCACCAAGACCATCCGTCCTGTTCGGGGATCCTTTCTGTAGTCCTCTGCTGGAATGTTTACAACTTGTAATTGCAGCGCAGTTACAGTTGCAGCATTGTGCGCATCAACCTCTTTGTTTGTGGCAAAGATATGAAGGGCATCAGGTGGACAGTCTTTGACTTCAGCGACAGCCTGTGTGAGCAGAGCTTTGTCGTCGACGCTGAGAGCATCCGTCTTCTTCTTTGTTCTAATCCTGTTCAAGAGTTCGGCGAAAGTACAATCGTCTTTCTGCCGCATGATCTCTGTAAGGTTGACCATCTGGAAATCTTTCCAGAGATCAAGCACATCCTCCTCACAAACGCAGAGCGGTTTGGCTTTACCAAGGGGCGGCAGCTGGTAGAAGTCTCCAACTGCAAGAACAGACATCCCTCCAAATGGTTTCCTGTTGCCTTTGATCTGCTGGAATCTCCAATGGACATAGGCAAAGAGCTCCTTAGAGACCATGGATATCTCGTCGATGATCAAAATCTCTGCATTGGACAGTACTGCTCTCACATCGTCCAGTGCATTTCCAAGTCCTTGATACGGTGGTCTCAAATTTCTCGGTAGTTTCAAGATGGAATGCAGGGTTTTTCCAGAGATATTGAAAGCTGCAGTGCCAGTAAATGCCGTCAGCAGCACTGCAGGCTGGGACATGTCCGCTTCATCGCGAAACCTGGGAAGTTGGCGCAGAAGCTTGGTAGCCTCCTGATACACGCACTTGATGACGTGGGATTTGCCACAGCCGGCTCCCCCAGAGATAAAGTAAAAGAAGGGTTCAGGATTGTGACCCCAGACGCGTTTGAAACACCAATCACGCACGGTGTAGAAAACAGACGCTTGCGTTTCGTTGAGGCTTCGGTACATATTCCTCACAAAGTCTGGGCTCAATTTCGGTGCCTCAATTGCTGGTATTGCTCCACTGCTCTCACCATGGACTTGGAAATCCGGAACCTGGTCTTGTTCTTTCTCCTCGTTGGGGTTTATGGCTTCTCTCTGAGCAACACACTCCAAACGATCCACTTCAACCTCTGGTGCAAAAGTGTTCCACGCATTAAGAACTGGTCCTTGTTGTTGAATCCGTTCCAGTGCTTTCTCCATTTTTTTCCCTTGTCCTTCATACCGTTTCCTGTTGAAATCCACTAAGCGTTTTACTGTCATTCTCCCAGCACGGCCACTTTTGTAGAACTCCTCATATGTTGGATGGTTTTCGTTTTTCAGTTGGTCATCTGCTCTGTGTGGGAAATACAATTTTAGCAGCCGTCTGTGAAACTTTTCCGGTTGTTTCTTCTCAGAGAACCGAGTAAATCGGATGATGGCAGCTTTTCCCGTAGTTCTTTTCTGAATAAATCCTTTGTCATCCTGGAGGGGAATGGCATTTATTCCTTGAGTTTGTTGGCCATAGAGAACCCTGTAGTCCGATGCAAATTCAGCCAGACACAGACCTTCAAACTCACGTGTTGCAGGTCTGTGTGCATACTTCTCGGGCAATCCTGACATCCACACATCCTCTTCGTCTGGGGCCATGTCCTTCAGTCTGCTCATGGGGTGACTCATTTTCAGACCATCCTCATCAGTCTGTATGAAAATGACCGTACGCGTGCACTTTTTAAGTGGTAGGCTGCATACCCGTGCCACAGACTCCTGAGCGCTGACCTCTCTGTGCTTAGCGTATGCCTGCATGATCTGCTTCATTTCATCCCTTTCGTTGACATTTGATTTCCGCACGTCACAAATGACTGAGTTGAGGAACTCTGTCATCTCATGTTCCGGCTTGGATACATAAGACATCATGTACATGATGCAACTGAAATCGTCAAGTACAAATTGGATGTCCATGTTAGCGTTCCATGCTCGCAGCAGATCAGGGTTGTATCCATTTACCCAGCAGTCCTTAGGATCACGCTTCATCATGATGACCATTCCACAGGTGAGGGCATTGACATATTTCAGGTATTCTTCATGAGTCATCTTACATTTCTCCAGCAAGTCCGACAAATCCTTGAATGAGGCAGTCGCGTCCATGAGAAACTCTCTCAGTGGTTTCAGCTTTTCCTTAGCCTCCCTTTGTTGTTTTCCGATGAATCTCTTCTTGGACTTCTTTTGACTCTTTTCTGAACGTTTGCCTTTGTGTTTTTTCCCACGTTTGTTTTTCTGCCCGTCATGTTTTTCTTCATCATCTTTGTCTTTTTCCCCACATTTCTTTTTCTGGCCAACATCTTTTTCTTCATCTTCATCATCTTCATCGTTGTCCCAGGGTGCGGAGGTGATGGTTGTCTTCTCCATGGGTAGCTTCGGGAACCCAAATCTGCACAAGACATTTCCTTTCTTGCACGTTTTGGAGTGATTTCGGCTGTGCACTTGCACCTCCGACACAATTTTGTGAAGCTCGGGGTCTGCTTTCTCGTCAGGCATCTTGCAGCTTATGTAGCGGTCGATGAACTTGATAACGTCTTCGCAGTCCTCGGGATCCTCAACCTCGGGTGCGTCCTTGATCCAAACCAGCATGTGAATATGTGGACTTCCTCTGGCTTGAAACTCCACCCGATAAAAGTAATCCTCCACTGGGCCGATGGGCTGTGCAGGTGACAGGATCAGATCTGTCATGAGCGCATCCACTCTCCTCTCAAACATGCGCATGACAGTGATGGGGTTGCTCCGGAGAATCTCGCATTTCTCATTCCAGTCAAGCTCTGAAAAGTCCCCTTCCTCACCTTGTTGAGCTTTTATGATGTCAATGAATTCAGGCCATCTCATTTCCGCAGCAGAAAAAGTTATAAAGAACGTCGGCTTGCCCAACTGTCTGGCCATAGCGTGAAGATCTCGCAGTGTTTTCTCCCAGTACGCTGGAGTGCCTCTAAGGGGTTGCATAAAACGTGTCGCTTCCTTGTTTTGGATTAGTTTTTCCAACTCTTCTTTATCCTGAAGCATTTTGCTTGAAATTGTCCTTCCATCCTTGGCATTTTTCTTCCCCTTCCGTGTTTGGATCGACATGCTATTGGTAGCCATGTGAGTTTCCGTTACAAACTGCGAAAAGAAGAGGTAACTTTGGTCCTTTGCAAACCGGGAATCCACACAGAAAAGCCTCACGTTGAAATACCTACTTGGGGACAACTTGATTTGTCTGACCTCATCCAGTGTGTTCTGTCCAGTTGGGAACTGCACAGGAAAGGCCATGGCTTCAAGTTTTGGGATGGTGAAGAAGCCGACGGGTTTGTTTCCTTGAGCGGGAGCAATGCTGAATATTCCATCGCCATATGACAGAACTTCCTGTGCTATGTCAGGAGGCTGCATACACGTGTCCAGGGCCAGACCAGGTCTAAGGTCCTCCTTTTCTTTGTCCACGTCATTGGGCTGCTGTCCATCTGTTGTGTCGGCAGTGGCTTCCATTTCTCCTTCTGGGTTGCTGGACTCCCCAGGCTGTGCAGCATCTGGGTTTTCCTGTTGTGCATCCTCTTCATCGACTGGCTCATCATCTTGCAGACTTTCAAATGTAGCGCTCTCATCTATCGCTACGTCGCTGTATTCCGAATGCGTCTCCTTCAGTTTCGTGAGTCCTGCTAGCACATTCTTCATGTTCACCGTGTAGAAGTGCTGATGTCCCTTGTACTTGATGTTCCGCTTCAACTTCACCTGCAACAGCTGGGCTTCAGTGCTGGGCCTCGGGAGAGAGTTCACGGTGGCTTCCACCTCTGACGGTACACACACAACTGCACCGTGTACTGCTCTTTGCCGTCCTTTGGGCAACGCAACTATTTTAGCAAACGGCAGGATTTTTGCGATCAACTGCCTTTCCAGCACATTTAACTCATCCAGCTCTGGGGGAATGGGTGCTAGCTCCAGGTTATTAGCAACCGCGATGGATGGCATCCTTCCTCTGAACAGGTGGTTGTCACAGGTGTGGCAGATCCACTCCTGCATCCTCTCTTGCGGAACGGTACATGGGGCTGAGCATTTACATACATGGACATACTTACCTGTCAAGCAAGCAGCCACCACGCAAATGTTTCTGACATACTTGGCTCTGTTGCAATACTTTACCTGATTGGGAAACAGAGCTCTGTGGCACACTGTGCAGACATGCGTAGGCCCATGTCGAATCCTTTCCCGGAACGAAGATATAGCAGCTTCCATTAGAGGGTTGACCACAGGCTGTGGAGTTTCCGGGCAGCGGCTTACGATGTCTAAGTATTTCCTCTTTATTCTCAGTGCACAGTGCAACTTGTGACGAATATGACGTGCAGCATCTGTCGCGAGTCTATCCTTTTTGTTCCGGGTGCAGCGTCGTACATGATGCAGCCTGAATTCTCGGTCGTTGTGATATTTTTCCCTCAGATACTTTTTCTGTTTGCTTTGAAAAGCAGCGTCGGTGCTGTACCTCTCCCTCACATACTTTTTCTGTTTGCTTTGAAAAGCAGCGTCGGTGCTGTACCTCTCCCTCACATACTTTTTCTGTTTGCTTTGAAAAGCAGCGTCGGTGCTGTACCTCTCCCTCACATACTTTTTCTGTTTGCTTTGAAAAGCAGCGTCGGTGCTGTACCTCTCCCTCACATACTTTTTCTGTTTGCTTTGAAAAGCAGCGTCGGTGCTGTACCTCTCCCTCACATACTTTTTCCGTTTACTTTGAAAAGCAGCGTCGGTGCTGTACCTCTCCCTCACATACTTTTTCCGTTTACTTTGAAAAGCAGCGTCGGTGCTGTACCTCTCCCTCACATACTTTTTTCGTTTGGTTTGAAAAGCAGCGTCGGTGCTGTACCTCTCCCTCACATACTTTTTCCGTTTGGTTTGAAAAGCAGCGTCGGTGCTGTACCTCTCCCTCACATACTTTTTCTGTTTACTTTGAAAAGCAGCGTCGGTGCTGTACCTCTCCCTCACATACTTTTTCTGTTTACTTTGAAAAGCAGGATCCAAGTTGTATCTTCTGGTGATGTATTCCTTCTTTTGTTTTTGGTGATGACAGTCTCGTACATATTTGGTTTTCATTGCCTGCACTTTTTTCAGCCGCAATTTCAAACTGCTGGCATATTTCTGTTTTTGATATTGTCTCCTTTTAATGGTTCTCCGGCCATTGTCTTCAGTTGGTACATGTTGCTTTTTGCACTCACTTGCTCTACGCATAGCTTTTCTTCGCATTTCTTTGCTCAGTTTGGAAAAATCCTGCACCGTTTTTGTTGTGTGATGTGTTATGTTGACTCCCTGATTGTAGTCCAGATTCTTTGGTTGTCGGTCATCAGTTTTTCTCCCTGGGATGTTGGCTTCCACACATATTTGTGCTTCTGGTACTGCTGTTGTTGGTTTTGTGATTGTCAAATGTGCTGACTGTCCAGGGGTCTCACTGGAACTGTGGTGACTCTCAAAGGAGACAGGCATAAACTCATAGCTTGCATAAGGACCGCGGTCTTCAAAAAGCTCATGCAAGTGGTCAACCATGTCACTCAGGTCACAGAAAGTCAGCATAATTGCAGTTCCACTAGGGTGTGGCAAACCTATTGCAGATCTTGAGTGGGAATCAAACAATCCATAGCGTCCTGATCTGTCGCGAAACACTGCAATGCACTCGGGAGTTACAATGAGAAAAGCACAGCTGACATCTTGTGACAGGCACTCCAGTTGTGTGGCAAGGGGCAATCCTATTCTCCTTCGAGGGCTGCCTTCTTCGACTGTCAGGGCACCGACCCTCAGATCCGACATGTTCATGTGTACACTATAAGTATTTGAATCCGTGAAAACCTGTTTTGGCATCTCCTCTACGGTCAAGTGGTTACTTTGGAACGTTTTGTCCAACAGAAGCTGCCGTTTAATACCTACATAGAGTGCATCTCCCTGTCGAAGCACTCTGTCAAGGGAGTGTGTGTTGAAATGCAACCCCTCCTTGTGGTAGGCCAGAAAGGTGAGAGCCATGCAGGTGCACTGATGGTTACGAGAAAAACTTACATACCTCTCATCCCCCTGAGAGTGACTCGCCCTCACGGATTGAATGCGCTGACTCGGTCCAATGGTGGAATCCTGAAATTTTATGAAGGAATGTTGTCATTTTTATCATTTTCATTCTGATGCACATATTTCTTTTATAAGTGACAGTTAAATCATTATTGATATCATTAATCACAATTATTTGTATTATTATCATAATTATTTTTATGGTTATATTCTGTTATATTCTGTTTATCATACCTTACATGCCTCCAACATATGTAACCGGACAAGGCTAAGCAGTATCTTTTCCTATCCATCCTTTGACAATAAATGTCCTACGGACAGTCACCTTTATGAAGAGATTTTCACATGTTATGTGTGTACAGTGTGCATGTAAATTACCTGGCTGGTACGCTCTTTAAAGGAGAACTCCTGTGGCTTGTCAGAGCATGATGCACCGAGCTCCTCCTCCTCCTCCTCCACTCTCACTGGTCTGCGAGGCGATGGCTTCGAAGACTCCTCCACGGCGCTCGCTGTTGCCTCCACCTAAAAAAAAAAAAATTGTATGAACTGCATGAACAAAATGAAGCCATATATTTTTTACATTGTGTTACAATTATTTACTAAATACAACAAATATGTAAACATGTTGTTGTTGTTGTTGTTGTCTGTCTACTCAAAATACACAATAATCAATTCCAAATAAGTCAAGTATTCCTTAAATAATTAGACATAATATGACAAACCTGCTGCTTTTCCTGTGTCCTATTGGAGGCAACACGTCTCTCCCGATGTTCCACAGTTGACTTCTGATGTAAGGAAAAAAAAAACATACAAACTGTTTTTCAAACCATATTTGTGGCTTAGCTCCTCTCACACAATATAAACAGTCTTGGCTTTTACTAATTTAGATACGTCAGGAAGGGGGAGACACTTTTTAATAAGGCCTCAACGAAAAGATAAAATTTGCATCCAAATTACCTTTCGGCCTTTTGGAACAGCTGTGCACTCCACAGCACTGGGACAATGTGGTGGAACAGCTTCATCCATCGCATCCAAGATTGCAGGGCTAAACCACACAGGATTTAGTGGGATGGAATGCTCCAACATGTCCACCTGTGAAAAAAAAAAAATACAGAAAGACTTGGTGACGGTCAAATCATACACATCAATAATCATATGTTAATTGTTTAACATAAAGCAAATTATAAACATGACAAACCTGCTGCTCAGGTTCCGCAGGCTGGTTGGTCTGTAATGAGAAATGCCATCGTTTATATAAACTTTATATACTCTTTGACAAAATCTAATGTAAAATGTTAACAGAATATCCCTTTTCACAAAGTTTCAACTACACAGTTACAGTGTGCAATCTATTACCTTCTTGGTCTGTCCAACAACTGTCCAGACAAAAGGGTTGGATGGACGTGGCACGGTGACCTCACCCTTCACAACCACTTTTGGAGAGACTCTTCTGACAGGTGGCGATGTCTTGGGAGAAGTCTGTGCCCTCTGCACCGTTGCCTCCAGTTGCGGGTAAGCGGCAAACCACAGCAACTGCGCAAGGATCTCCATCCCAGCATCATCACTCAGGTGTACCTGTCAGACATAATCAAAAATAATTTACAAAACAGAAATTTGACAGTAAATCTGTATCCCCCATGAAATTAACTTTTTATATCATCTACAAAAAAATGCACATCACACTTTTTTCATGTGCCATTTGAGAGTAACATATTATACTTACACCGTCTGTACACCACAGGTCAAGTCGTGACAGTGGGAAGTGTTCAGTGACAGACATGTACCCGACATCTTAAATAAAAAAAAACAAAAAAACATCATGACTCATTGAGTAATTGACTTAATGAAACTTATTGATCCATACATATTTTAGGTCAAATCAATTAGGACTGAGATTTGGCATTGCCACTTTAATATTAAGAAAATTATAATACATATTACATTAGTTTGCCTAAACAGGCATAACCTGTTATACATGTTACTGTACTTTATCATCTTTTGTTTGGTTTATTTACTTACGCATTGCTGCTGCCACACGATGGTACTCCTGACGCAGAAGATCCTGCATGGCCACCTCTATGTTCAGACGGGGAGGAAAGTCCAGAACACAGACCTATAGACAAAAAGTTGTTTATCAAAAATTACATTTTCTCTCAAAATGTCATAGACATTAAAATACACACAATCGCTCATAAAACCAATTATATTATCAAACATATAATCATGACAATAACAATACAAAGAAAAATAAGCTTACGTTGGGCCAGGTAGCACAGACAGTCTTCAGGAGCTTGCCAAAGTCTGTCCCTGCCTCGCTGATGGTCCGGCTAGCAGTCAAGTTGTTGCTGGGTGCCAAAAGACAGACTGCATCGGGTGTCCGAGGCAGAGCAGCATTCAGCACCTCAGTCCGCAACTCAGCTGCCGATGCCCCGGGAATGGACAGGACGCCAAAGGAGAGTCGTCCCTCTGGCATCCCCACGAATCCATCTGCGATGGCTCGTAGATGCGAGTCACCGACAAGCAAGACAAACTGCATAAACAAAGACATTTTTTTTTAAATGTGTGAAAATCCCCCCCCCCATTACTCCTCAGATCAGATTTTCGTTTATAAATTGTAAAAGAATTATACCTTCTTGTCTGGTGACTCAGCTGGGATGACCAATTTGCGGGTTCGTCTGGTAAAGGTGGAACGTTTCCATTCATTCACTCGGTGGCGAGAACCTGTACCATGGCCTATTTAGAAGCAAACAAAGACACTAAAACTTTGAAACCTTAAAAATAATGAATTATGTAAATACAACAATTAAACATCTTTGTATTATATTATAATAAATATATTATAAACTGCAAAAAGCTCAGGGAAGACCTGTTAACAATTAACCAACAAGAATATACAACTTACACATGTAATGAAAAAATGTAATGAAAAAACAGTGGGCCACATACGTGCGCGAAAGTCAGTGGAAGGCTGACGATGTCCCTGATGGTAGGACTTGGTGTGTGGCATCTAAAAATTGTAACACACCAAAAAAGTATTACATCACCACAATAACTGTCACATGAAATCGTTGGGCATATTTGTCCCTTTAAAGTTTTTGTTTATCACAGTTAATATTTTGGCTATGAATTGTACTTTGCTAGATAAAAATACTATAAGCTATCAAAGTTTGAATAATACTGTTTGTTCCATGAGAGATTTAATGTGGGCGTCTCTGCTCTGTGCTTCTCGTAGTAGATTGAAGCATTGTGTAGTTGTGCCACACTGTACTGCAAATGCCCTGTGTGTGTCAACTGTGGAAGAAATAAAAATACCCGTTCAGCCTTGGAATGGGAGCAGGAGGGTGTGGCCGGCAGAGGGATCTGGAGTTTGGCCATCTGATTACACATAACATCAAGTTAGGAAAAGTGAAGACTTTGAATTACACAGTGCATTTATTTAATAATTATAATTGATAAGAAGCAAGAAGTGAGAACTATACCTTCTGAGCCGGAGACTGCGAGGGGGTCCTTGCATCCTTCTGGGTCCAGAATGATTGGGCTGGTGGCGGCGTCTCTGGCTGGGCCATCTAAAAACACAAAACCAATAAAACCCAGGCATTAAGTGACACAATCCAGTCACTTGACACTTAGTAGAACCACTCATTTTTTCCACATCTACTTTAATGCTTTGCAGTCTATTGTAACATGCAGCCCAAAAGCTATCTGTTGTGTAGGTACCTGCTCGGTGACAGTGGATGGATCTGCCAGGTCCAGCTTGGTCCATCGCTGCTTCTGCGCCTGGGAACGCTTTCCCTTCCGTGGCATCTTGTCCTTGGCTTCGTCAACCTGTAAACACTCCAAAAAAACTTCCAAACACGGGTAGCTCAAAACCAAACACAGTGAAGTGTAAAACTGAAGGAAATTTGAACTAACACAATATCAACAAATCACAGGAACAATACATTTTTTTTTTTTTTTTTTTTTTGTCTGTATAGATGTGTGTGTGTGTGTGTGTGTGTGTGTGTGTGATGTGTGTATTATGTGTATGGATTTATGTCAGTATAGGCCTATGTATTTTATGTTTTGTTTGTGCTGTGTTTGTGTATGTAATTCTCGATTTAAGATCAAGGCAAAATTAAATGCAGATGATGTGTGTAGGGTTTTGCTCTTTGACGCCTCTGAGTGGGTAGCTGCAAAAAAGAAAAAAAATGTTTAAATGATTGTGTGTGTTATATGAAATTACAGATAAAATCATGAGTACATATTTACACCCTATAATATGGAAATACTTGACAGAGGGAAAAATACAGAGCAAAACTATGGGGTCACTTTTTGTGTGGCTGCCCCCAGCAGAGGTAAGAGAAACAAAGTTTGGGACAATGAAGGCATCTCTAAGACAGTAGTGTATCAGTTCTAGAGGAGAGAAGAGGAAGAAGAGGAGGAGGAGGAGGAGAAGGAGGGGGAGGAGGGGAGAGAGGACAGGAGAGGAGGGTGATAAGGAAGAGAAGGAGGTGCAGGAACAGGAAGTGGAAGAGGAGAAGGAGGAGGAGAGAAGGAGAAGAGGAGCAGAAGGGATATTCACACACCTGTGATAACAGTAAGCTGTAAATTATCAATACACAGTGCATTACAGACTGAACCAGCATGAATGAACATTCACACAGCCACGGCGGGCAATCATGTCTAAAAAGCACAGCTTTACCAGCCAACTAAATACTATGTTCACACACCTGTGATAACAGTAAGCTGTAAATTATCAATACACAGTGCATTACAGACTGAACCAGCATGAATGAACATTCACACAGCCACGGCGGGCAATCATGTCTAAAAAACACAACTTTACCAGCCAACTAAATACTATGTTCACACACCTGTGATAACAGTAAGCTGTAAATTATCAATACACAGTGCATTACAGACTGAACCAGCATGAATGAACATTCACACAGCCGCGGCGCGCAATCATGTCTAAAAAACACAACTTTACCAGCCAACTAAATACTATGTTCACACACCTGTGATAACAGTAAGCTCTAAATTATCAATACACAGTGCATTACAGACTGAACCAGCATGAATGAACATTCACAAGCCACGGCGGGCAATCATGTCTAAAAAACACAACTTTACCAGCCATGATTATAGAGGAGGAGGGTGAAACACGTGTGTTTGTGTCTGTGTGTATGTATTCGTTTTTACATACACATGTAGATATGTATTAGCTTTTACACACTGAGAAGTTAACTGTCGACCTAGCCAATCACGGGCAGGTGTGAGAATTTCTGCCCAGAGACTGAGTCACTAGTTGCTATGGATACAGGCCCCCCTGTGGCGGGAAACTTTGAACTAATGTTTCATTAGCACTCACAATAAGCCAAAACTGGTTGCCGAACAAATCCCTATATCTCGAAAACTAAAACTTGCATCAAAAATGTTTTTTCACTTTGAGCGTCCCAAGACTTCAATGGCGAGACAGATGTATGTTATGTGTCCTTATGATTTAAACTAAAGGAGCTGTGATAAAATATAAATCACCTTCTCTTCTTCTTCATTCTGAGTTTGTCACACCACAGAAAAATGTCTTATTAACTACTCAGCCAAATTTGAATGATTAAAAGGACAAGCAACATGGATTACATTTTTAAAATAAAGTTTAGGAGCTACTGTTTAATTCGGCACCTATTTTGTAGGTAAATGTGGACTTATTTCAGTAAAAAATGTAACTTAAATGACCAGTTAACAAGCAATCCATCGCAACACCATTGTGTTAAATTGCCGTTTTTTTAAATGGAATTTGGTGTTGGGTGGGTGAGGAGGAGGACAGGAGAGGAGAGAGGACAGGAGAGGAGAGAGGACAGGAGAGGAGAGGATCATCATTCAGATCATCAATTATTTACACAGCAGGCAACTAGCATGTAGCTTAGCTGATGTTAGCAAACCGTCTGTTTTTTTAGTTTAAATGTAATATAATGACGCTCCACATGTCCGAATACACATATTAACACATACAATTTATCTTATCCAGCTATAAGGCAGCCACTGCTAATATACCTTCTATCATGTAGGCCGTTACATTCGTTAGCATGCAAAGCTAAGCACAGCTACCATTAATGTGCGAAATTAAAAATATCTTACCGTGGAAGACAGGTCCACGTCAGTCCGCGAAGCAAGTAATCCACACAATGCCACAATCCTTTGAAAATTGCTGTGAAATTCGCTCTCTTTCTCTCAATGTCTGTCACCAGTAGTATTTGCAAGCAAACACAGGGGAGGGAGGGAGTTGGGAGAGCGCCTTATATAGCCTTGTGGTATAGACTGAGAAGTTAACTGTCGACCTAGCCAATCACAGGCAGGTGTGAGAATTTCTGCCCAGAGACACCCCTGTGGCGGGAAACTTTGAACTAATGTTTCATTAGCTCTCACAATAAGCCAAAACTGGTCCCCGACCTAGCCAATCACAGGCAGGTGTGAGAATTTCTGCCCAGAGACACCCCTGTGGCGGGAAACTTTGAACTAATGTTTCATTAGCTCTCACAATAAGCCAAGACTGTCCCCGAACAAATCCCTGTATCTCGAAAAGTAAAGCTCGCATCGAAAATGTTTTTTCACTTTGAGCGTCCCAAGACTTCACTGGCGACACTGATGTATGACATGTGTCTGTATGATTTTAAAAAAAGGAGCTGTGATAAAATATAAATCACCTTCTTTTCTTCTTCTCACTCCGGGTTTGAGCGGTCAAATTAAATGGAAGCGGATGGGAGTGTCGGACGGCACTACCTGCCCTTTTGGGCGATTTATTCAAAAACCGTGGGTCCTATTTCAATGGAAGTAACATTGGGTGAGAGAGGACAAAAATGCCTACAATTTGGTGTATAAATCTTGCTTGTAGAGTGGAAGCTGTGGGACTAAGATGATAATGTTTGGAAGATTTCTGATCAAACTTGAAGGCGTGGAGCTAGAGTGTGTGACGACATCGCGTGCTCTAGGTCTGAACATTCCGCGCAATACACACCCATTATAAAATCTGAAACTGTCCGAAAGTCTTATAAAACGTAAACTGCGATTGCGTAAAAACCGTAGTAGCTATTGAAAAGTGTCTTTAGACCAACAGAGTTCAAAGTCTTGTGACCCGTGTAAACTTTTAATCATGTTTCTGCGACAAAGTATGACCAAGTGGCGTGGCTCCAAAGAGGGGCAGAGAGGGGCAGAGTGTCGCGGCTAGAGACTGAGTCACTAGTTGCTATGGATACAGGCCCCCCTGTGGCGGGAAACTTTGAACTAATGTTTCATTAGCACTCACAATAAGCCAAGACTGTCCCCGAACAAATCCCTGTATCTCGAAAAGTAAAGCTTGCATCGAAAATGTTTTTTCACTTTGAGCGTCCCAAGACTTCACTGGCGACACTGATGTATGACATGTGTCTGTATGATTTTAAAAAAAGGAGCTGTGATAAAATATAAATCACCTTCTTTTCTTCTTCTCACTCTGGGTTTGAGCGGTCAAATTACATGGAAGCGGATGGGAGTGTCGGACGGCACTCCCTGCCCTTTTGGACGATTTATTCAAAAACCGTGGGTCCTATTTCAATGGAAGTAACATTGGGTGAGAGAGGACAAAAATGCCTACAATGTGGTGTATAAATCTTGCTTGTAGAGTGGAAGCTGTGGGACTAAGATGATAATGTTTGGAAGATTTCTGATCAAACTTGAAGGCGTGGAGCTAGAGTGTGTGACGACATCACGTGCTCTAGGTCTGAACATTCCGCGCAATACACACCCATTATAAAATCTGAAACTGTCCAAAAGTCGTATAAAACGTAATCTGCGATTGCGTAAAAACCGTAGTAGCTATTGAAAAGTGTCTTTAGACCAACAGAGTTCAAAGTCTTGTGACCCGTGTAAACTTTTAATCATGTTTCTGCGACAAAGTATGACCAAGTGGCGTGGCTCCAAAGAGGGGCAGAGAGGGGCAGAGTGTCGCGGCTAGAGACTGAGTCACTAGTTGCTATGGATACAGGCCCCCCTGTGGCGGGAAACTTTGAACTAATGTTTCATTAGCACTCACAATAAGCCAAGACTGTCCCCGAACAAATCCCTGTATCTCGAAAAGTAAAGCTTGCATCGAAAATGTTTTTTCACTTTGAGCGTCCCAAGACTTCACTGGCGACACTGATGTATGACATGTGTCTGTATGATTTTAAAAAAAGGAGCTGTGATAAAATATAAATCACCTTCTTTTCTTCTTCTCACTCTGGGTTTGAGCGGTCAAATTACATGGAAGCGGATGGGAGTGTCGGACGGCACTCCCTGCCCTTTTGGACGATTTATTCAAAAACCGTGGGTCCTATTTCAATGGAAGTAACATTGGGTGAGAGAGGACAAAAATGCCTACAATGTGGTGTATAAATCTTGCTTGTAGAGTGGAAGCTGTGGGACTAAGATGATAATGTTTGGAAGATTTCTGATCAAACTTGAAGGCGTGGAGCTAGAGTGTGTGACGACATCACGTGCTCTAGGTCTGAACATTCCGCGCAATACACACCCATTATAAAATCTGAAACTGTCCAAAAGTCGTATAAAACGTAATCTGCGATTGCGTAAAAACCGTAGTAGCTATTGAAAAGTGTCTTTAGACCAACAGAGTTCAAAGTCTTGTGACCCGTGTAAACTTTTAATCATGTTTCTGCGACAAAGTATGACCAAGTGGCGTGGCTCTAAAGAGGGGCCGGTTTGATGAATTTCTGCGATTTTTTTTCCGATTCTCCATTCATTTCAATGGGCCGAAAATCGCACGTTTTCGCACTTCGTGCGAAAACTTTACGTACAATCTCTAAGAAAAGTCATAGCACTTGATTCCCGATCAAGGCGCACGTTTTGATGTATTTTGAGGGGTGTCGCAACAACGCCCCGAGACTAGTTACGCGCCAAAGTTTTGCAAGGAAGAATAATAAAAAGAAAAAAAATAATAATAATAATAACTAGAAAATTTCAGGAAATTTTGAGTGTGCCTGCTGCTTGGTGCGCATCTCCGTCCCTTGCACACACACAAACACAAACAGTATGACAGTATTAAACAGTATTAAACAGTATTAACTGTCGACCTAGCCAATCACGGGCAGGTGTGACAATTTCTGCCCAGAGACAGAGTCACTAGTTGCTATGGATACAGGCCCCCCTGTGGCGGGAAACTTTGAACTAATGTTTCATTAGCACTCACAATAAGCCAAGACTGTCCCCGAACAAATCCCTGTATCTCGAAAAGTAAAGCTCGCATCGAAAATGTTTTTTCACTTTGAGCGTCCCAAGACTTCACTGGCGACACTGATGTATGACATGTGTCTGTATGATTTAAACTAAAGGAGCTGTGATAAAATATAAATCACCTTCTTTTCTTCTTCTCACTCTGGGTTTGAGCGGTCAGATTACATGGAAGCGGATGGGAGTGTCGGACAGCACTCCCTGCCCTTTTGGGCGATTTATTCAAAAACCGTGGGTCCTATTTCAATGGAAGTAACATTGGGTGAGAGAGGACAAAAATGCCTACAATTTGGTGTATAAATCTTGCTTGTAGAGTGGAAGCTGTGGGACTAAGATGATAACGTTTGGAAGATTTCTGATCAAACTTGAAGGCGTGGAGCTAGAGTGTGTGACGACATCACGTGCTCTAGGTCTGAACATTCCGCGCAATACACACCCATTATAAAATCTGAAACTGTCCAAAAGTCGTATAAAACGTAATCTGCGATTGCGTAAAAACCGTAGTAGCTATTGAAAAGTGTCTTTAGACCAACAGAGTTCAAAGTCTTGTGACCCGTGTAAACTTTAAATCATGTTTCTGCGACAAAGTATGACCAAGTGGCGTGGCTCCAAAGAGGGGCAGAGAGGGGCAGTCACTAGTTGCTATGGATACAGGCCCCCCTGTGGCGGGAAACTTTGAACTAATGTTTCATTAGCACTCACAATAAGCCAAGAATGTCCCCGAACAAATCCCTGTATCTCGAAAAGTAAAGCTCACAACGGAAATTTTTTTTCACTTTGAGCGTCCCGAGACTTCACTGGCGACACTGATGTATGACATGTGTCTGTATGATTTAAACTAAAGGAGCTGTGATAAAATATAAATCACCTCCTTTTCTTCTTCTCACTCTGGGTTTGAGCGGTCAAATTACATGGAAGCGGATGGGAGTGTTGGATGGCACTCCCTGCCCTTTCGGGCGATTTATTCAAAAACCGTGGGTCCTTTTTCAATGGAAGTAACATTGGGTGAGAGAGGACAAAAATGCCTACAATTTGGTGTATAAAGCTTGCTTGTAGAGTGGAAGCTGTGGGACTAAGATGATAATGTTTGGAAGATTTCTGATCAAACTTGAAGGCGTGGAGCTAGAGTGTGTGACGACATCACGTGCTCTAGGTCTGAACATTCCACGCAATACACACCCATTATAAAATCTGAAACTGTCCAAAAGTCGTATAAAACGTAATCTGCGATTGCGTAAAAACCGTAGTAGCTATTGAAAAGTTTCTTTAGACCAACAGAGTTCAAAGTCTTGTGACCCGTGTAAACTTTTAATCATGTTTCTGCGACAAAGTATGACCAAGTGGCGTGGCTCCAAAGAGGGGCCGATTTGATGAATTTGTGCGGTTTTTTTCCCGATTCTCCATTCATTTCAATGGGCCGAAAATCGCACGTTTTCGCACTTCGTGCGAAAACTTTACGTACAATCTCTAAGAAAAGTCATAGCACTTGATTCCCGTTCAAGGCGCACGTTTTGATGTATTTTGAGGGGTGTCGCGGCTACGCTGCGAGACTAGTTACATACCGAAGTTTTGCAAGGAAGAATAATAATAATACTAGAAAATTTCAGGAAATTTTGAGTGTGCCTGCTGCTTGGTGCGCATCTCCATCCCTCCCACACACACAAACACAAACAGTATGACAGTATTAAACAGTATTAACTGTCGACCTAGCCAATCACAGGCAGGTGTGAGAATTTCTGCCCAGAGACCGAGTCACTAGTTGCTATGGATACAGGCCCCCCTGTGGCGGGAAACTTTGAACTAATGTTTCATTAGCACTCACAATAAGCCAAGACTGTCCCCGAACAAATCCCCGTATCTCGAAAAGTAAAGCTCGCATCGAAAATGTTTTTTCACTTTGAGCGTCCCAAGACTTCACCGGCGACACTGATGTATGACATGTGTCTGTATGATTTAAACTAAAGGAGCTGTGATAAAATATAAATCACCTTCTTTTCTTCTTCTCACTCTGGGTTTGAGCGGTCAAATTACATTGAAGCGGATGGGAGTGTCGAACGGCACTCCCTGCCCTTTCGGGCGATTTATTCAAAAACCGTGGGTCCTATATCAATGGAAGTAACATTGGGTGAGAGAGGACAAAAATACCTACAATTTGGTGTATAAATCTTGCTTGTAGAGTGGAAGCTGTGGGACTAAGATGATAATGTTTGGAAGATTTCTGATCAAACTTGAAGGCGTGGAGCTAGAGTGTGTGACGACATCACGTGCTCTAGGTCTGAACATTCCGCGCAATACACACCCATTATAAAATCTGAAACTGTCCAAAAGTCGTATAAAACGTAATCTGCGATTGCGTAAAAACCGTAGTAGCTATTGAAAAGTGTCGTTAGACCAACAGAGTTCAAAGTGTTGTGACCCGTGTAAACGTTTAATCATGTTTCTGCGACAAAGTATGACTGAGTGGCGTGGCTCCAAAGAGGGGCCGATTTGATGAATTTGTGCGATTTTTTTTCCGATTCTCCATTCATTTCAATGGGCCGAAAATCGCACGTTTTCGCACTTCGTGCGAAAACTTTACGTACAATCTCTAAGAAAAGTCATAGCACTTGATTCCCGTTCAAGGCGCACGTTTTGATGTATTTTGAGGGGTGTCGCGGCTACGCTGCGAGACTAGTTACATACCGAAGTTTTGCAAGGAAGAATAATAATAACTAGAAAATTTCAGGAAATTTTGAGTGTGCCTGCTGCTTGGTGCGCATCTCCATCCCTCGCACACACACAAACACAAACAGTATGACAGTATTAAACAGTATTAAACAGTATTAACTGTCGACCTAGCCAATCACGGGCAGGTGTGACAATTTCTGCCCAGAGACCGAGTCCCTAGTTGCTATGGATACAGGCCCCCCTGTGGCGGGAAACTTTGAACTAATGTTTCATTAGCACTCACAATAAGCCAAGACTGTCCCCGAACAAATCCCTGTATCTCGAAAAGTAAAGCTCACATCGAAAATGTTTTTTCAGTTTGAGCGTCCCAAGACTTCACCGGCGACACTGATGTATGACATGTGTCTGTATGATTTTTAAAAAAGGAGCTGTGATAAAATATAAATCACCTCCTTTTCTTCTTCTCACTCTGGGTTTGAGCGGTCAAATTACATGGAAGCGGATGGGAGTGTCGGACGGCACTCCCTGCACTTTTGGGCGATTTATTCAAAAACCGTGGGTCCTATTTCAATGGAAGTAACATTGGGTGAGAGAGGACAAAAATGCCTACAATTTGGTGTATAAATCTTGCTTGTAGAGTGGAAGCTGTGGGACTAAGATGATAATGTTTGGAAGATTTCTGATCAAACTTGAAGGCGTGGAGCTAGAGTGTGTGACGACGTCGCGTGTTCTAGGTCTGAACATTCCGCCCAATACACACCCATTATAAAATCTGAAACTGTCCAAAAATCTTATAAAACGTAAACTGCGATTGCGTAAAAACCGTAGTAGCTATTGAAAAGTGTCTTTAGACCAACAGAGTTCAAAGTCTTGTGACCCGTGTAAACTTTTAATCATGTTTCTGCGACAAAGTATGACGAAGTGGCGTGGCTCCAAAGAGGGGCAGAGAGGGGCAGAGTGTCACTCTGCCCAGAGACTGAGGCACTAGTTGCTATGGATACAGGCCCCCCTGTGGCGGGAAACTTTGAACTAATGTTTCATTAGCACTCACAATAAGCCAAGACTGTCCCCGAACAAATCCCTGTATCTCGAAAAGTAAAGCTCACATCGGAATTTTTTTTTCACTTTGAGCGTCCCGAGACTTCACTGGCGACACTGATGTATGACATGTGTCTGTATGATTTTAAAAAAAGGAGCTGTGATAAAATATAAATCACCTTCTTTTCTTCTTCTCACTCTGGGTTTGAGCGGTCAAATTACATGGAAGCGGATGGGAGTGTCGGACGGCACTCCCTGCCCTTTTGGGCGATTTATTCAAAAACCGTGGGTCCTATTTCAATGGAAGTAACATTGGGCGAGAGAGGACAAAAATGCCTACAATTTGGTGTATAAATCTTGCTTGTAGAGTGGAAGCTGTGGGACTAAGATGATAATGTTTGGAAGATTTCTGATCAAACTTGAAGGCGTGGAGCTAGAGTGTGTGACGACATCACGTGCTCTAGGTCTGAACATTCCGCGCAATACACACCCATTATAAAATCTGAAACTGTCCAAAAGTCGTATAAAACGTAATCTGCGATTGCGTAAAAACCGTAGTAGCTATTGAAAAGTGTCTTTAGACCAACAGAGTTCAAAGTCTTGTGACCCGTGTAAACTTTTAATCATGTTTCTGCGACAAAGTATGACCGAGTGGCGTGGCTCCAAAGAGGGGCCGATTTGATGAATTTGTGCGATTTTTTTCCCGATTCTCCATTCATTTCAATGGGCCGAAAATCGCACGTTTTCGCACTTCGTGCGAAAACTTTACGTACAATCTCTAAGAAAAGTCATAGCACTTGATTCCCGTTCAAGGCGCACGTTTTGATGTATTTTGAGGGGTGTCGCGGCTACGCTGCGAGACTAGTTACATACCGAAGTTTTGCAAGGAAGAATAATAATAATACTAGAAAATTTCAGGAAATTTTTAGTGTGCCTGCCGCTTGGTGCGCATCTCCATCCCTCGCACACACACAAACACAAACAGTATGACAGTATTAAACAGTATTAAACAGTATTAACTGTCGACCTAGCCAATCACGGGCAGGTGTGACAATTTCTGCCCAGAGACCGAGTCACTAGTTGCTATGGATACAGGCCCCCCTGTGGCGGGAAACTTTGAACTAATGTTTCATTAGCACTCACAATAAGCCAAGACTGTCTCCGAACAAATCCCTGTATCTCGAAAAGTAAAGCTCGCATCGAAAATGTTTTTTCACTTTGAGCGTCCCAAGACTTCACCGGCGACACTGATGTATGACATGTGTCTGTATGATTTAAACTAAAGGAGCTGTGATAAAATATAAATCACCTCCTTTTCTTCTTCTCACTCTGGGTTTGAGCGGTCAAATTGCATGGAAGCGGATGGGAGTGTCGGATGGCACTCCCTGCCCTTTCGGGCGATTTATTCAAAAACCGTGGGTCCTATTTCAATGGAAGTAACATTGGGTGAGAGAGGACAAAAATGCCTACAATTTGGTGTATAAAGCTTGCTTGTAGAGTGGAAGCTGTGGGACTAAGATGATAATGTTTGGAAGATTTCTGATCAAACTTGAAGGCGTGGAGCTAGAGTGTGTGACGACATCACGTGCTCTAGGTCTGAACATTCCGCGCAATACACACCCATTATAAAATCTGAAACTGTCCAAAAGTCGTATAAAACGTAATCTGCGATTGCGTAAAAACCGTAGTAGCTATTGAAAAGTGTCTTTAGACCAACAGAGTTCAAAGTCTTGTGACCCGTGTAAACTTTTAATCATGTTTCTGCGACAAAGTATGACCGAGTGGCGTGGCTCCAAAGAGGGGCCGATTTGATGAATTTGTGCGATTTTTTTCCCGATTCTCCATTCATTTCAATGGGCCGAAAATCGCACGTTTTCGCACTTCGTGCGAAAACTTTACGTACAATCTCTAAGAAAAGTCATAGCACTTGATTCCCGTTCAAGGCGCACGTTTTGATGTATTTTGAGGGGTGTCGCGGCTACGCTGCGAGACTAGTTACATACCGAAGTTTTGCAAGGAAGAATAATAATAATAAAAATAATAAGTATGAGCAATATTAAGAGTGTGCTCCTTTGCCTTGCAAAGCAGGCACACTAATTAAGTATGAGCAATAATAAGAGTGTGCTCCTTTGCCTTGCAAAGCAGGCACACTAATAAAAATAATAATAATAATAATAAGTATGAGCAATATTAAGAGTGTGCTCCTTTGCCTTGCAAAGCAGGCACACTAATAAGTATGAGCAATATTAAGAGTGTGCTCCTTTGCCTTGCAAAGCAGGCACACTAATAATAAACACAAATAAAACTTCCATCTACTGGTGTAGTACTGTAAGTGCCTTGTTTAAACCAGAACTTGTATTTTGAAACTGTGAAGGTGGTTAAGCATACGTCTTGTGATACACCTGGACACATCATCAGTGATGTTAATTGGGTGTTTCGGGTCTCACAACATCAGACACCCTCGCCCAGACGATCCAGCCAGGGTTGATCAAGCCCCGGCTTGTGCCCAGGTAGCACTACTTCACCCATGGATCCACTCTCCTGATCCACAACCACCTGCAGGCAACTTCAGTTGCCTCTGTCAAACATGACAGTTTTCTTCACTGGGCGGAGGCGCTTACAGTTGCTGATCCTGCTGCAGATGGTGTCTGCTATGACCTTCAGCACCTGGTCATGGCGCCAGTGGTAGTGCCCCTCACCCAGGGCTCTCAGACAGCAGCTGAGGATGTACTCGAGGGTTCCCCTCTTCAGGCACAGCAGGCATGCTGGAGAATCGATCTTCCCCTAGCCAAATAGGTTGGACGGTCTCAGTAGGACGGCGTAAACCGATTGGATTAAGAACTTGATGCGCTGAGGCTCGGATTTCCTGAGCTCAGGCCATGAGACCTTTCTCTCCACCACCTGCTCCCATCTTGTCCAAGCTCCCTGCTGCCTCATCCTGACCATCCTGCTGGCTCGCTCCTCCTCAACTGCTGCACACACCTCTGCCTGGACCAGCTTCTTCCCATACTTACTTATTGCTTATTGCTAATTTCTCAGGGGAATAGACAGCGCAACAGTGACACCTAGCGGCTCGTTTAGGCTACTGCCTTACATCCACCCCTTCTTTAATTGATGGCGTCCCAGCCATCAGACCAAACAAAATAAAACAAAGACCACCCATCAAACACAGAAAATCAGAACAGTTACAATAAACATGTGATGAATAAATGACTGTGTTGCATAGAAAATGTGTGCGTGTAACTCCTATCAATGTGGACGCACTAGTGTTGTGTTACATATGTCCTGCTGCTCTCCTTGCTTTGGCCCTTTGCCACAACTTCCACCCCCTTTCTATCCTCTGCTGGTCCTCTTCCGATCGCATGACTTGTGACTCATAGGATAGTCTCTTTGGGGGATGTCGATTTCTCAGCGGGTTTCTCCTTGGAGCACTGGACCCGTGAGGTGAGTTGGCACCACTGACCATTATACTTTCCTCCCCTCCTTCACTCATTTGTCCTGCCTCCACATCCGCTTCCTCCATTCATGGGTGTTCATCCTGTCCGTTTGTTGTCCCAGGTAGAGCTCTCTCCACAATTTCCTCTGTATCATCCATCTCCCAGTCCTCTGCTGTATCTGACTCCGCCTCCTCTCTTGTCGCTTCACTGGCCTGCCCCACTGGAAGAAACATACACTGTGTAAGGAGGTTGCGGTGGACCACTCTCTGTTTCACCATCCTCTGATCGCACCACATACACAGGTATGCTGGGTTGCTTCTTCACCACAACGTATGGGCGTGACTCCCATCTGTCTCCCAGTTTCTGCCGCCCCTCCACATGGCATACTTTGACCAGGACTCTGTCCCCCGGGCTGAAGACCTGACTCTTTGCTTTTTGATCATAGTACTTTTTCTGTTGTCCCTTAGCATGCCGAGAGGTCTGATTAGCCTGGGCGTACGCCTGCGACAGACAGTCATGCAGAGTTTGGACATACTCACTATATTCACATGGCTCATTGGTGGTAGGGAGCCCAAAGATCAGGTCGACTGGGAGCCTGGGATGTCTACCAAACATCAGGTAGTATGGTGTATATCCAGTCGAATAGTGTCGTGTGCAGTTGTAGGCATGTGTCATTGCATCCACATACTCATGCCAGCGGGGCTTCAAGTGAGGCTCTAATGTCCCCAGCATGTTCATGAGGGTCCGGTTAAACCTTTCGGTGGTCCCGTTGCCCTGGGGGTGGTAGGGGGTTGTGTGGGTCTTAGTGATGCCAGTACACTTACACAACTCCTTCATAACAGCACTTTCAAAATTGTGCCCTTGGTCTGCATGCAATTTTGCAGGGAAGCCAAACCGGCAGAAGAAGTTTCTCCACAGTACTTTAGCCACTGTGCAGGCCTTTTGGTCTTTAGTGGGGTAGGCCTGGGCATAGCGGGAGAAGTGGTCAGTAACAATGAGCACATTTTCTATGCCACCCTTTGACTTCTCCAGAGTCAAAAAGTCCACACACACAAGCTCCATGGGGGCACTGCTGTGGATACTGACCAAGGGAGCCCTGAGGCCTGCAGTTGGGGTCTTTCTGAGGCAGCACCTCTCACACTGCTCGCACCAAGCCTTGATTTCCTGGAACATCCTTGGCCAGTAAAATCTCTCCCTTATCATCTGCAATGTCCTCTCAAATCCTAAGTGCCCTGAGTCATCATGAAGAGCAGTCTTGACTGATGTATGCAGCCTCTCTGGCAATACTAGCTGCTCCACTACTCCCCTTTGGCAGTCTTGGATGCGGCGGTACATGATACCGTCCCTTATCACTAACCTCCTCCACTCCTTCAAGAGAAGGCACACTTGCCCACCACCACTGACCCTCTCGCTGCGGCTTGGTTTTTGGTTCAGATTTTTAAAGTGCAAGACAGGGCCGATGACCGGGTCCTCCTTCTGCCCCGCACGGATCTCCTGTTTAGTCATGGCAGGCAGTGATTCCCTCCCCACATCCCTGTAGGGCTCACTAGACTCGAGCGATCGAGGTTCTTGAGGTGCAGGTTCCTCTGAGGTAGTAGTGTTCTCGCCTGGGGAGCTTTCCGGTTCACGGGTGGGTCGTTTCTCTCCACGCCCCTGTTCACTGACCCTCACCCGCTGAGGGCAGGTTTGTAGGACCTGGGTGACCTCCTGGTTGGACATACGGGAGAGGGCATCAGCATTTGCGTTACTCTGTCCCCTTCGATACTGGATGTCAAAGTCGAATGCAGACATCCGAGACACCCACCGCTGGCCCGTAGCATCCAGCTTCACTGAGGACATCACATACTTGAGGGGGTTGTTGTCCGTCAGGACCGAGAATCTATGCCCATAGAGATGGTCGTAGAACTTGTGTGTCACTGCCCACTTCAGAGCGAGGAACTCGAGTTTGTGTGCAAGATACCTCGTCTCAGGTGGGCTCAAGCCTCTGCTGGCATAGGCTATGACTCTCTCAGCTCCCCCCTGGACTTGAACCAAGACGGCGCCAAGCCCCTCTCCCGAGGCATCAGTCTGAAGCACAAAAGGCAGGCTATAATCCAGATAGCCCAGCACTGGAGCAGTCGTCAACTTTTCTTTTATGGACTGAAAGGCCTCCTCACACTCCACAGTCCACAGAAAGGGTGGGTCAGGACCCGGGCTTTTCTTTCCCCCTCTCTTCTTCTTTCTCGGGTCACCAGTGGTGAGGCGGTATAACGGAGCAGCTAAGGTGGAGTAGCCGCTAACATACCGCCTGTAATACCCAGCGAATCCCAAGAACTGCAGCACTTCCCTCCGATTCGTAGGCCTCACCCAGTCCTTAACCCTGCTGATCTTCTCTGGGTCTGTCTTGATCCCCTCCGCGGACACCAAGTGACCCAAATACTGCACCTCCTTTCTCACGAGCTGGCACTTGGACGGCTTTAACTTCAAGCCATGCTTATGAACCCGATCAAACACCAGCTGCAACCTCTCTAGATGCTCATCAAAGGTTTTGGAGAAAATGATGAGGTCGTCGAGATAGATCAGGAGGTGGGTGAAGTTCAGATCTCCAAAGCAGCAGGTCATGAGTCTTTGAAAGGTGGACGGAGCATTCTGCAGCCCGAAGGACATTCTGTTGGCCTCAAACAGCCCCATAGGAGTGCTGAATGCTGTCTTGTGCTTGTCGTGCTCCGCCACTTCCACCTGCCAGTAACCAGACGTGAGGTCAAGCGTGGAGAAGTACTTTGCCTGCCCCAGAGCCTCCAGAGCCTCCTCTATTCTGGGCAGGGGAAATGCGTCTCTTGTGCTGCAGGAGTTAAGCTTTCTGTAGTCGATGCACAACCTCAGTGACCCATCTTTCTTGGTTACGATCACTACTGGTGAAGCATATGGACTCTTACTAGGCCTGATGACTCCTGCTGCCTCCATATCCATCAACAGCCTCCTCACATCTTGCCACTGTGAAGGGGGGATCTTGCGATATGGGAGCCGAAAGGGCTTAGAATCGACCAGGGGGATGTCATGTTGCACTGTTTTTGTGTGGCCATAGTCCATAGGATGCTGGGAGAACACGCCTGCATTCCTCTCCACGAACTCTTCGAGGAGGGAGCACTGGTGCTCATCCTCCACTGCCGCTTCACTTAGGTCCACCCCACAACTTGCCACCACTTGATCCAGACTCAGGCATGCCTCTTCGCTCCCACCATCGTGACGTCCACCCTGCTTTTTGTCTGAAAATTTCACAACATTGTCCACCAGGAAAGCATTGGCCAGATGTGTGTTTGGCTTGATCGTGATAGCATGCTGGGACAGGTTCATCACTCTGACAGGGGCACAGCCTTTCTTTACATCAGCAAGAACTTTGGCAACCAAGAGGTCTTGGGGAAGCTGCTGGGAAGGGTGGCCTTCAATCAGGGCTGTATAAGTTTTTTTTTGTGGGCCAACTTTGATCTTACACCTTAAATCCATCTCTTTTCCCCCAGGAATGCGTATTTTACGGCCAGTGTACACAACAGGGCCCACCATGTCATCCGTTCCACTATCTTCGGGGCTCCCAATCTCCAGTAGAGCAGTGTACCACTCCGGATGGCTTTCCTTGACCCGGTGAAGAAACTGCTGGCCATAGGCTGCTTGGAGGTGGCTCCTGGAGGCACGAATGACATTGGTCCCAACAAGCAAAGGGACAGAAGAGCGATACTCAGAATCAGGGACAACAAAAGCTGGCACAGTCTTGAACTCTTTCCCCAGCACTTTCAAGTTAATGCGCAGGACACCATGATGGGGCACACTCTGACCTGCCGCACCCTCTATGGGTATTTTAGAGGACTGTAGCTTTTGTTTCTGAAGGACGGGGTGGTTGCGCCAGTATCCGTGAGTAATACTGGTTACCTGAGAGCCAGAGTAAATGAGAGCCCTACACTTTATTCCATTGACTTCCACCTCCCCCTCGTTCCTGGGACCCACTAAGGGGGTGTCCTCTCCTCCATCACCAGTTTCGTTCACCTGCAGTGGGGGGTCTTGCTGCTTGCCCATGGTGGCCCCGGTTACCATGGGCTCTAGGCGTTTAAAGGCCGAGCTGAGTGTGGTGTGTTCCCCTCTGGAGGGGTCATAGGCTGGGGTTGGCGAGCCCAGGCCACATTGGGATCTGGGAACACCGCTCTGCAAACCCGGGCTATATGTCCTTGCTTCCCACACTGGTAGCATGTAACACTTGAGCTCTGAGTTGTAGTTCCAGGAGATGGCTGGACTCTTGGTGGGGGAACAGGGGGCGGAGCAGCAATTCTCGATTCAAGGTGAGACAACTTGGCCATCTGTTCCTCTTGGCTAAGAGCTAATTTCTTAACCATCTCTGTCAACTCTGACCACTCTGAGGTATGTTTTGTCCTTTCTGTCTTCACATTTGTACCACACTCTGATGTGACATGCACCTGGGTATATGTTTTCTTTGCCCTGTGTTGTGACTGGAATTTTTTTGTTTCTTTTGCTAGATTTCTGAGCTCAGCTTGCAGCTCTCGGAAGCTCAAAAGCCTGGGCTTCATTGGTGAAATCCTTGCATACACCTCCTCGTCATTAAGCCCTCTTAAGAACTGCCGGGTGAGTTTACTATCACGGTCAGGGAAAGGCCTGCCCCCTCTTTGACTTTCTTCCACAGCTCGCAATGTTGCCTCCAGTGATATAGCATAAGAGCAGGGAGACTCTCCCAACCTCTGGCTACACTCATGGGAGTCAGCTAGTGGGTCTAAGGAGCCTTGTGTGTCACTGTACTCCGCCCTCAGTTCCTCAAATGCCTTCTCAGGGGTTTGGTCATGGGGAGGTAGATTCAGAACCAGCTCTCTGGCCTCACCACTCAGGTGTCGCACAACAGTGGAAAAGCGGAGGTGCGTGGGGAGCTCTATTGCCTCCAGGAGATACTGCATGTCACGAATCCAGTCCTCTACAAGCATCTTTCTATCAGCATTACCAGTGAAGACTTGGACATTCTTCACCTGATGGGTCTGCATGAAACCACCATAGGCAGCCAGTGGAAGGCTTGGGTTGGCCATGGCTCTGACAGGAGTCTTTAATGGTGGCTCGGACAGGTGTGAGTGCATGTGTGGAGTGGAGGATGGAGGTAGGGGTGTGGGTGGTGGGAGGGCATTGGGATACATGCTGGCTTGAGGGTCTGAAGCAGGTGTCCGCAGATGTACTGGAGCAGGGGCGTGGAGAGGAGCTGTGTGGTCAAAAGCTGCATAAGTCACATTCAGAGGGATGGGCGCAGTTGTGTTGGGGCCCCATACACCGGTGGCAGATGGGAGTATGGGGGCCACTTCACCACGGGCCAGGTCCTGAGAGTAGGGGACAGTAGCATGCGACACATGCAACTGAGGGGTTGGTCCATACTCTGAACCTTGGAGGGTTTGCCCAGCAGCAGGGGGGTTATTCATAATGTTCATTGTTTGTGGTGTTTGAAAACTTGGCATGGGAACCTGGGGCGCAGGAGTGGAATATGCATAGCTGGTGTAGACCTGGGAGGTAGGCTGAACAGCCCGAGTTGGATAAGGGTAAGTGCTTGGATGGTTCATGGTGGACTGCTGTACAGTTTGCATTTCCGGGAAGGTGGGGCGTGGGAGACTTTGAAGCGGCAGAGTGGCGGTGGGCCTGTGCACGCTTGCGTGGGGTGGGAGGGCAGAGGCCATTGCTGTCTGCACCGCCGGCTGGGGCGCTGGAGAGGTTGCACTTGACAGGCTGTAATCTGACCTGTTTGTCTGGCAGCTTGGTCTCGTGGCTGGGCTGATGTCAAAACAGAGCGAGGGTGCCTGCATTGAAGCTCCAGAGCCTGGTAATGTAGACACATGAGCTGTAATACACTGATCAGTATAAGGTGACAGCTTTGGGGGTGGTGGGGTAAGCTGTGGGCCTAGTCCTGAGTCTGTGTACTGCCCGCAGGTCTGGTGGTCTTGAATGTGGTACTGCAGTTGAGGGTCAGCGAACCTGGTGAACCGGTTGGTAAGCTTCGGCCTCACTGGTTGCTGCTGGTTCACTGTGTTGGTGTCAGCCAATGCCCCCTCACTCAAAAGGTGGGTTTGTGTCTCATTTGGAGAATCATAGTTGTGGCTTGTTGCAGGCCCAGGGGAGAGTTGGAGGCCTGGTGCCACAGCAGAGGAATCCCCCAGCTTTACTAGAGAATCTGCATAGTCACTCAACATTTTAATTTTTTTTTTTTTTCAATTCACATTAACTGGTGCCAAGGACTTAAGCAGCAAAATAGTTGATTGTGTGTTGTTGTTATATGTTTGGTTATGAATACGTAGAACTGTTATTTCTAGTCTAGTAAAGTGTAATGAAAAAATTTGTAACACGACTATCAACTCGTAACTAAAACTTACATTAGACTTGAATTAAATCCAGATTGTCAGTGCACAGCTCTATACCTAACACAAATAAAATGAATGAGATAAACCAGCAACGCTAGCTTAATATTAGTCACAGAGTATTCCTATGGAAGGGTCTCACACAGAATATACTCTTTTACCATTCAAGTAGCAGTTCAGTTTATAGGATACCATGAAAAGTTCCCAAATGAAAACACAACAGAACAAGTTTCATTACAGTCTTCAAAGGATATGTTGGAGAAGGCGAATATCCCACCAACACAGCTTCGCAGGCGATAGTAGCTCAGTCCAACACACTGTCCACTCACAGACGGTAATACAGTTCAATACACAAGCAAAGTGGGGGATGCTGCCGTCAGTCTCTCTTTCTCTTCGGTCTCGGAGCACCACAATCCGGGTCACGGCACCAAAGATGTAACCCACACGTGCTGGAGCCTCTCTACACACCCTGGGACTCTGCGTTGTGTTTCTTGATGTGTGAGGGTGTGTTGTGTGGAGAGAAGGAGCACTGGACACAGAAGTTCTGGATTGTGGTTGAGACCTTGTAGCACTTTATTGGCTCACAACACAACTTTCATCTCTGCTGTTGGTCCACAACATTGGCTGCTGGCTCCTTACGAAGTAGTAAAAGTATTAGCTAGCTACCTTCAATGTGCATGCATGCAAAACGTCAAAGGTCAGAGGACACGCACGCATTCTGAGAGCAGATGGTCGCCCTCATTTCGGCGCCCATGTCAATCAATCAAGCTTTAATTTCAAATATTAAAAGATTTTTGGTTTGCATGAGTGATTGTGTAGATGAAACACCAGATTATGTTGAAAATCAAGCATTGTTCAAGGAGTATATTCGAATTCAAGCATATTCCTAACCTAATAATAATAATAATAAAAATAATAATAATACAGGAGGAAAAATGACTGTACTGTACTTACTGTACATACTGTAGCTTATATGACAGCAGAAGTGGAGGTAGAAGAAAACTGTCAGGTATACAAATTAAAATAACAGGTTTAGTGTAATTATACATAATAACAACTCTGTTACATTAAGTCAGAGTCAAGAGTCAAACCACACAAAGGATTCATGTACATCATGAGCATTATCCTGAACCGGAATTATAACCAAGCAGAAGATAACCGGTAATCAATAGAATGTAGCTTTGCAATATAAATAGCAATAAACACTCAACATAAGATAAATAAGCACGAACAACACAAAATTCTCAATTTCAAGTAATAATTGTATTAGATCAAAATAAGAAAGAATGTGAGTTGAGTTAATTTTAGTTCAGTTCATAACGTAACAAAAAAAATCACTTTGGGTTTTCGTGGTACTCCAAATGAAACATCAAAAGGAAGTAATCCAGCCAATCACAAATCAGTCGGACAGTTCTATCGAAGTTCAGTTCTCTTCATCAACAACAAAAAAAATAATCTTCATAAAAACCTGCCAATGTTCAGTTCAAAAATAAATTAGGGTTACCCTTCCTTTTACAGGTCCCTAACAACGTATGAACTATTCCTAATTAGACATAAACAAAAAGGCTATTACACAGTAACGTGGCTGCGTTATTTGATCTTAAATTATGTTATTGTCTAAGTGGACTAACTTACCATTTAGTTATTGCACTGTTAATTTCTAACAATGTATGAACTGTTCATAAACAAAAAGTAATTATACTACAACATATTTGCGTTCATATGTATTTACATGGTACCGTGACCTGTAATATGAAGCCGGTGTAAGTGGACAAGAATTCATACAATGTGACCATGTTTATTTTCTTTATTGACATTTAAATGGTACATAAAACAGGACAGTAGCCGACCAGACCGTAAAGTGCTGGGCGATCAATTTTACAGATACTGAGAAGTTCTCTAGCTTTAGCCTATCCCGGGGAGAGTGAAAGATTATGTATGCTACCAACTTAAGCACCCTCCTGGGAGCTAACATGACTAACTTTTCTAGAGTGCTGACTGTGTTAGCTAACACCATATTAGCTTACAGTATGTGCCTGCGTTTGTTGGAGTAGTAGTAATAGTAGCAATAGGCCTATTAGTAGCAGTAGTAGTAGTAGCAGCAGCAGTAGTTTCTTGTAGCAGCAGTAGTAGTAGCGGTAGCAATAGTGGTAGCTACCCCAGTAGTAGTAGTAGCAATAGCAGTAGTAAGCAGTAGTAGTAGTAAGCAGTAGTAGTAGTAGAAGCTGGTGGAAGCAGTATTTTTCCCACAGCGCAGCCGAGGGCATCACACAGCAAGTTCAAGTCATGCATTCAGTCACCAGTCAGTCAGTCAAGTTTTGCTTAGCATGTTCCTGGTTTGGTTAAAGCTGTCAATGCTATAATAAGGATTACTATGTGGTAAGTGAAATTAATCAACACCCCTCCAGCCAATCAGAATCAAATCATCCAACACATGTATAATAAATATTAATGAATAATATTTGGGAGCTGACTTTTTTGTCACGTCATGTTTCCTCTAGCAGGAGGAAGTTGAGCCAGTTTTGAGGCAAGTGGCACAAAATAGTGATACTCGGGTACAATCACCTTCAAACAGGGTAATGCTAGTAAAATATGAACCAAATTGTATTTTTTTAAAGGTAATGTTGTCCATTCTATCAGTATCTTAGCAAGGAGATTGAGGAACAAGAGATTGAGGAAGTCAGGGTCACCAACCAAACCCAGATCTAGACAGGACACTGCACCACCCATGGCTTCACAAAAGCCTTTTTCTGTTTATTTTATGTTCGCAGCTGTTGGTGCCAAGTTATAATAATTATTTAAAACAATTCCATTCTATTATAATAGAGAGGTTTATTATAAGATCTTTAATTTCATCAATTTAAGATTTAAGTTAACTGCATAGTTATGTGTACATTACAGGATTCTTCAATGCGAAGCATCTTGTAACTTGGCTTGTAACGCAATAAAATACATGGAATGTCCGTCCCAGGTTCAGCCCCACATTACTTGGGCTCAGCCCCAAATGTTTTCAAACCTTAGTGACGCCCCTAGCTCCCACACTGAGCCCCACTCTCTGCTATTAATTAACATATATCTACGTTTTCCGTTGCCCTATAAACTTTAACGTTAGGTAACATTATTACCTGTGGTATTTAAGTGACGTTAACTGAATTATTTAACTGATAACCATGTCGTAATTCTTCAGTGCAGTGAATTAAACGCACGCGCCGTGGGTCTGTACAGGATCTGTGCTTGTTTATGCTTAATGTATTGGAATGTTTTATTCCATGTATTTTGTTTCACATTTTATCTCTTATTTCTATCCCAGCTGTCTTTCTCCTGTGAGGCACTTTGTAAGAACGTTGTAACTCTGTTTTGAAAAATGGTAAGGTAAAAGGTAAGTTTTTATTATTGTTATTATTATTAATATTATTATTATTATTAATATTATTGAGGAATAAGTGTCTTGTTAATGGAGACATCAGCAGTGACTGTTGGGAAAGAAAAGTGTAATAAACTTTATTTTTTCTGCCATACGTTTTTCTGCCATACATTCATAAGCTAATTTCTCTGAGAGGCACCAGCCATGCCAAATTTTTCAGATTTATTCTGTGAACAGTTTTATGTCTGAAATGTCAGAATTAAAGATTTTACGTGAAATGATCACTCGAAATGCCTTTCTGAACCAACTGTAAAAGAATGCGTACACCAAAGGATTCACAGTAGAATTAAAATAGCCAACTCCCAACAGTATTTCGATCAATACCAGTGGAGTCGAGTAACTGATGAAGGGATTAATGGCGTTACACACAAAAAAAGGAGTCCAAAAAGAAAGAAATGCCCCCATGATGATAGCGAGTGTTTTGGTGGCTTTTGTTTGGGATGGATCAGATGTTCTCGTGTTATGGATGCTGCGCACTTGTCTCTGTGCCACCAGGAAAATCTTCAGGTAAATACCGAGCATGACAACTCCGGGAATGTAAAAGGAGAGAACCGATGAGACTGTGCTTGATACTCCACTCTGAAACAAAACACATCCTCCTTCACATGCAACATGGGTATAGTAGAACTCCTCAACTCCCAAAATATTGAGCTTGAGGAAGATCATTCCAAAGCCCACTACAGCCGAAACACTCCAAGTGACCAGAATCATGATCAACACAGCATTAACAGTTATTTTACTTCTATACAGCAGAGGCTGGCAAACAGCATAATATCGGTCAATCGATATGAAAGACAGATTTAGAATTGAGGCTGTGCACAGCAAGACATCAGTACTATTCCAGACCTTACAGAACACATCTCCAAAATACCAGCAGGTCTCCACACATAGGATCATATTGGGGACCATGACCAGCAGCCCCAGCAGCAGGTCGGAGACGGCCAGGGAGAGGATGAGGTAGTTGGTGGGAGTGTGGAGCTGCTTGAACTGAGCGACCGACATGACGACCAGAACGTTCCCACACACCGTCAAGACGACCATGGCGCCCAGCAGCAGGTAGAGAGAGACGCGGACAGACAGAGGATAGATGGTCCTCAGACAGGAAGTGTTCCTGGACTCAAAACAGAGCGCTGGCTCCATCTGTCTGGATAAATTTTATTTATAAAGCACTTTCCAAGACCAAAGTTACAAAGTGCTTCACAACAAGGACCAAGTGCAAGGAAGAAAACTAAACTAAAATTAAACTTAAAGTACAGATAAAATAAGCATAGCAAAGAGATAAAAAGACAAACAAATTACAATAAATTAAATAAAGGACAAATGTAACACAAAATCAGATGAAAAAAATGCAATAATGAACGAGGCAAACTTGGCTAAAATCAGACCAGGATTAAAGATAAGCTTTCCGATAAAAGTCTGTTTTTAGGAGTGATTTAAAAGATGATTCACATCTGTTCCACAAGACAATGAACCATACTCATATACAGTAATGAACTTATAGGTGAAGAGTTCTTCATTTAATAAAATATTTGTGAAAAGGTTAATAAAAGTCAAATTTTTACCTGTAACTTATGTATCTTATGTTTAGTTCACCAGGGAAACAAACATGTTGTCTAACAATTCTCCTCCTTTTTTTCCTATTTGAACAGAGATGTCATGAAATCATACTGTTCACAATATGTGGAGAAAAAGCAGATATAACACATATTGGGTTAATGACATGAAGCTCATATAGGAAAATTCCTTGATCTGACAATGAAAGGTGATTTGATGCTGCTATTCCGGTCAGAAAAAAAAATAATGCCAAGAATTCACAGAAATATCAGCAGCCGACTGACTTCCTGTTTAACAAAGGCTATCTGATGTGTCTGCTTGCTTTTTACTTCTTCAGAACACAAAGAACAAACCTCTCCTATTGCTGAAAACTTCAAATTCTTATATTTGCACAAATACCCGGATATCATTATACATTCTTGAATAAGCTCTTAAATAGATTTTACTGCAATGTTTAAGATAATCTACCATGACAAAATAGCACACTGCTTGTGGAATTATTATTTTCAGTGATGTTTCACAGTAATTTCAAACAAATGGTTTAGATTTATTCAAATAAATCACCAGCCATGATTAAACCAAAATTTGTCCTGTTCACATGGGATGGGCTTGATTTTTTTTCACATACACATCTACTGCTCCACTCCTCTTATGTAGTTCTATGGCAGGAGTGGAGAACTGCCATATGATTTGTGATGTCTTCATTTTACACCACTGCCACTGAGGATGTTGTGATATTTAGCTAATCATTCCCTCAATAATTAATCAGAGAAGAAATCATTTTATGGAGACGAACAGTCAACCAACAGTCAATAGTTAAAGGATAAATCCGGTCATTTTCAACATGGGCCTTATTTTCCTGTTGTTTTTCTTGACGTGGTTTCAGTTAAACAGGAGCAGTGCTGCCAATATACACATACAGGACATTCCCGTCATGTCCAACAGCTGAACCCAAAAAGTGATTAAAAACCATCTTTTCAACACAGTAACACCCACACTGCAGTTGAACATGTCTTTAAATAGCACATCAATAGATTGGATTAGTGTGAATAGAACTGATCATTTTTAAAACTCACTTCCTAAATTTGTGATGCCAGGTGGGAAATAACAGAGGCGCAAAAAACCCCCACATATTCTGCTTCATTACCAGGAGGTTGATGTAAATGTTTTTTCCCAGTCAGCAAGTCATATTTACAGAAAATCCAATATGCACTGAACGCAGCATCAGAGTTCTTGAGTTCTAGCTCATGCTAGTTAAAATAACATAACTAATACTACAATATAGAGTTTCAGGCAATGGACAATCGGTAATTGGATGCAGGAAGGTCTGACTGCAGTGAGTGTTAATGTGTTTTAATCACTTTCTGGGTTCAGCTATAAGAGATTACCTGTTGGCACTGTGTGTGTGTCTGTGTGTGTGTGTGTGTGTGTGTCTATAGAACTGAAGCTACAGCTAAGATACATCAAGCTCTACAGTGAAGTACGCCATGAAATTTTCACACATTTTCAACACAATCAAACGTCATGATAGCAAAAACTAAGGCACATGTTGAAAATAAGCGGAATTATCCTTTAAAAAGTACTACATTCTTCTTACTACATTCAGTGATCCTAGCATAGCAATAATAAAAAGTGTTTATACAATACTCAATGTGTGAACACGAGCTAGCTTCCCAGAAACACATCATACCTGAATGCAGAAACATTTAGTTAAAGTGTCTCTTACCTCAAACACTCACAGCTGGACAGAATGAGCTTCCTGTGTGTTTCCTGACACAGACCATCACAGCTGTAACTGTCGGTCTCTGTCTGGCCTTTAAAGCCCGAGGCTCTGTGGACTGCAGTGTCTCCTGTGGACTGCAGTGTCTCCTGGCCGACAGCCACCTCAGGGAGTGAAGCTGGACACTTGTCCCAGTGGATGATGGACCGCACTCACTGCTGTTATTATTCAACTCTTCTTACATCTCTTTTCATGTTGTAAGGATAACTTGACTACTGACTAAAATGTTTGTCATCCAATCAGGCCAGGATAGATTATATATAATAATAATAATAATAATAATTATTATTATTATTATTATTATTAATAATAATAATATTATTATTATACATTTTTGGAATATAACACTTTTCAAAACAAAAGTTACAAAGTGCTTTACACAATAAAAAAAGAATAAAACAACACAACACAACACAATAAAACAGTAGTAAAACAGTGACAATTCAACACAAAGAAAAACACGGGTGAAATGACAAACGGTAACGTGAGAATGCATAGAGCAAAAAGAAAAAAAAACACTAAGAAAGAGGGTCTTTAAGAGTGTTTTAAAGGTCAATACACCCTTAGCTAATCTGAGCTCTTCGCGAAGCGCATTCCATACTTTTGGGGCCCTGACAGCAAATCCTCGATCCCCTCTTGAAATGAATTTGGATCTAAGAACAACTAGGAGAGACTTTCCTGCAGACCTCAGGTTACAGGCTCATAAGGAATTAAAAGATCTAAAATGTAGTCTGTGGCCTGTCCAAGACATGCTTTAAAAGTGATAAGTACAGTTTTTTTAAAATCAATTCTCAAGTTTATAGGCAGCCAATGCAAGGATGCTAGGACAGGGGTGATATGCTCCTGTTTCTTTAAACCCATTAGCATTCTGGCAGCAGCGTTTTGGACTAGCTGAAGGCGTGAGATTTGCTTCTGGGTGAGGCAGGAATAGAGGGAGTTACAGTAATCCAGGCGAGAGTATATAAAAGCATGAATAACTTTTTGCAAGTCATTAAAAGACAGGAATGTTCTGATTTTAGAAATAGTTCTAAGATGAAGGAAGCAAGTCTGAACAACTTTCTTAACCTGCTTCTTAAATTAAGGTCCTGATCAAAAAACACACCTCGCAGTTCCTCGCAGAAGTTCCTCGCAGATGGAGTGAGGGGGGCCAATTAGCAATATTTCAGACTTATTGTCATTTTGGTGCAAATGGTTTTGGGACATCCAACTTTTAATGTCTTTTAGGCAGTTGCGAAGGGAGGCTAGTCCATGAGGATCATTGGGAATGATAGGCACATATAGCTGTGTATCATCTGCGTAACAATGGAAGGAGATGTTATGATCACAAATTATGTGACCTAATGGGAGCGTATATAGGGAGAAGAGAATTGGACCCAAAATTGAACCTTGAGGTACGAAACATGTAATGTGAGCAGGATGAGGAGGTACCTGACAAGACAGAATAAGTTCTACATGACAGATAGGATCTAAACCAATTTAGAGCAGAGCCAGAGATACCAACCCAGTTTTCAAGATGACCCAAAAGAATATCATGATCAACAGTATCAAATGCTGCACTCAACTCTAAAAGAACTAAAATAGAGCAATGGATGGTCATTAGTGACTTTAAGAAGTGCTGTCTCTGTGCTATTCACAGAGCGGAAACCAGACTGAAATTTTTCGAAAAACAATTGACTGAGTACTACTTTTTCTAATAGATTTGATAAAAACAGAGGTTTTGAGATGGGCCTGTAGTTGGCTGGAACTGCAGGATCAAGGATGTACAATAGCATGTTTAAAGCTGGATGGAACATTTCAATACTTAATGAGCTATTAATAATAGAAGGAATACTGGGACCAACAGATTTAGAAAACTCTTTAAGCAGGTGAGTAGGAAGCACATCAAGAGAACAAGATGTTGACCTCATACTTGTAACAATTTTCTTAAACTTAAAAAGAGATAGGGGCTCAAAACTGTCAAACGTGGTCATCATGTTGAGAGGGATGACAGAAATGGAGTGGGGGGAACAATCTGAGCTCTGACGTCAGCAACTTTCTTGTTAAAGAATGTGAGAAATTCTTAGTGTTTGATAGGGGAACATTCAGTATGAGAGGAGGGGCTGACAACACGATTAACAGTATTGACTAACACCCTTGAATTCTGACAATTTTTTGAGAAAACAAAGCCATTCTTTCTTCTTTAACGGCTTTCTGGTAGGTGCACATAAAGCTTTTTAGGATCTCATAAGAGACCTGTAGTTTATTTGATTTCCAGTTACGCTCGGCTTTGCGACACACTCTTTTTAGAGTGTACTCATTAAGCCAGGGCAATGACTTTGGCTTGGAAGTCCTTATTTTCATAGGAGCAATAGAGTCCAGAATATTTGTGCATTTATCATTTCAAACATTGAATAGCTTTTGATTGGATTGCAACTCCTGTTTTGCAAGTACAATCCTCAGTTTACATTTACGAATCACCATTTACGCCTTGCCTCAGTTTTCCCACTGGAGAAGTAGGCTGAAGAGAGGAGAGGAGAGTGAAAAGTGCGTGCGTAAAAGCACATTCCCAAAATTATTTAATGGACAAATGTATAATGTATAAATATTTGACATTAACAAATGTTATCCATACTGGTTATTTCCTATTATTTTATAAAACTGTAAGATAGGCTATAGGAAATGTGAGATGAGTGGGTGCATAAACGCGCATTCCCAGAATTCCTTACAGTAAATTCACGATTTTTGAAGAATCCTGCCATGTTTTTTAAATAACTTATAGTTCGTTACTGTTTATCATTTAATCGCGCAATTCTTTTTGTAGTTTTGCTCACTCAAGTGCTTTTGACAATGTACCTAATATTTAATATAATAAAGTAATATGCCTCTGTTTACCCCTGTATCTATTGTATTTAACAAATAAATAACACTAACACAATAACACTAATTTGACTGTGTTCTTTATATTCAAAAGCAGGAGTTCTGAAGCAGGCTATGGCGTTTTGATGTTGGTTTAAGGCCTACAGCTGACACATATGTGCATTATGTTTTCATCAACACTTTCATCAACACACATCAAAAAGTTGTTGAAAAATGAGAAATTGAGTAGCCTAAAAATTTATTTCATACTGGCGAAAGGCATAAGCCTATTTTCCTATATAAAAAAGCAGCCATGAGTTTTACTCTCCAGACATATGAAAAATATTGCCATATAAGAATAGGCTACACAATGATAATAATAATAATAAAGAATAGTTAGACAAATAATACTTCCATCTACTGGTGTAGTACTGTAAGTGCCTTGCTTAAACCAGAACTTGTATTTTGAAACTGTGAAGGTGGTTAAGCATACGTCTTGTGATACACCTGGACACATCATCAGTGATGTTAATTGGGTGTTTCGGGTCTCACAACATCAGACACCCTCACCCAGACGACCCAGCCAGGCTTGAACAAGCCCCGGCTTGTGCCCAAGTAGCACTACTTCACCCATGGATCCACTCTCCTGACCCACAACCACCTGCAGGCAACTTCAGTTGCCTCTGTCAAACATGACAGTTTTCTTCACTGGGCGGAGGCGCTTACAGTTGCTGATCCCACTGCAGATGGTGTCTGCTATGACCTTCAGCACCTGGTCATGGCGCCAGTGGTAGCGCCCCTCGCCCAGGGCTCTCAGACAGCAGCTGAGGATGTACTCGAGGGTTCCCCTCTTCAGGCACAGCAGGCACGCTGGATAATCGATCTTCCCCCAGCCGAATAGGTTGGACGGGCTCAGTAGGACAGCGTAAACCGATTGGATTAAGAACTTGATGCGCTGAGGCTCGGATTTCCTGAGCTCAGGCCATGAGACCTTTCACTCCACCACCTGCTCCCATCTTGTCCAAGCTCCCTGCTGCCTCATCCTGACCATCCTGCTGGCTCGCTCCTCCTCAACTGCTGCACGGACCTCTGCCTGGACCAGCTTCCTCCCATACTTCCCCTGGGCCTTGTCGTAGCATGGTGTTGAAATGCTACCAAGGCCAGCTCTTCCACAGGTCACCATCCCCACCAGCATGCTGTGCTGCAACCAAGACTCTGCATTCTCCACTGCCTCTACTGCCCTCCACTTCCTTCTTGTCCTGACTTCGATGCCAGCCTGGGAGACTTTTGGGTCGCAAGATTGCCGGTACTGCAGAACCTCCCTTGTACGGGTCACCTTGAACTCCTCACTCAGGCTGCTGATGGGGAGCTTCAGCATGTTGTTAGAAATGCCTCAGAGAACTTACTTGCAGAGCTTGAATTTAAAACACGTGAATAGACACAAGAACAACGTACAGGAGCAGGCTGGTATATGGGTACATTAAAAACAATAGCCTTATGGTCGAGTAATCTATTACAGTAACTGAGTCAAGACAAATACCAGATGATAGAACAAGGTCCAAAGTGTGTCCTTTTTCATCGGTAGGCCCTTTAACAGACTGGGACAGGCTAAAACAATCAATAAAATATGGCATATGATAGGTAGATCCTAATCATAGAATCAGATTTTGGCAGCATTGTTATCTGGTGTTTCATGTCTGATCTGGAGGTGGTAAGGATTGTATTGTGACCAGAATTAGTCTGGACACAATCCAGGATAAAAGCACATTTGAACAATAAAGAGGAATGGGGAGAAAGTTTGGGGAAAGTTAATGTGGTTACAGATTTAAATTAATACTGTCAACACATCATTTTAGGTGAAAGGTGGTTGCACATGTTTTTGATGAGGGTTCATATTATATTAGAAACACTTCTAATGGAGCAGCAGCAGCCAAGCATTAGAGAGGCAGGCTGGTGACTGGAGATTTTTAATTTTATGGCTGTTTCATAGCCATAGATATGAATTCAATGGACAAACCTTAACTGTTTACTGGGGATTTGACCATCTGTATTACATTACTGGCATATTCTTTGTCTTGGGCTGCACTTCAGCAAGCCCTTGCAACTTTTGTTGCAAAATTTAGATCAACCAAGATAAAAACTAGGAAATGTGCTCAGTAGAGCACAGACCTCCTCCATGTCACACTCCGCAAGGCAGTTATGAACCTTGTGGTGATATGCCACGCCCACCACCACACCCACTTTTGGCCAATCAACATGAAAAGTTAATCAGTTCTTCCTTGGCCCATAACCAACCTTCATATCAAGGTTTGTCCAAATCCGTGCCCAACCTTTTGAGATATCCTGTTAACAGATGGACAGACGGACACACACACAGATGTGGGTGAAAACATTAGAGAAGGCTCGTAACTTTAACCTTTGATTGGCAGCAGCAGGACTCACAACAGGGTTTAAAGAAACATCACTGTTAATCAAGTATTCTCTGAAACATAACAAAACTGCTGCTCCCTTGGGTTTTGTTAATTTGGAGGCAATAAGTCAAAATGCAGGCTCAGCATTACATCTTTTTGAATCCATGGCTGACACATTCCTTTGGTATTTTAACAGCTTTGCAGAGAGCTGTTATCATTCCATGTTAGGTCTTCAGAATTTTCATCATTATTTGTGTATGTTGTAGGGTTTGAGTAAGTTTAACTGGGTGCCAGTCAGAACAGTCTGACAAAAGATTGACTGTTTATGTGACCGCTGAAATTCTGCGTTGTGTGGAAGGTGAAGGAAGGACCCACAACCGTGATGTCTTTCAAGGTACCTAAACCAAAAATTTCCAGACTCTCAAATCTTTTATCAATCTCCTTTCTGCAGGTTGTGCAGTACGCCTTCCTTCCTTCCTGTGGCTCCTCTCCAAAGCCATTTTTTATATTTTTCGTTGGCCAGCCAGTTGTCATTAAAACGACAGCCCGGCATGTTGCTAAAGTGATGACAAAATCCACCTGTTCTCTAGTAGCTGATGAGCAGGTACAATAGTCAGCTACTTCAATGTGCATGCACGCAAAACGTCAAAGGTCAGAGGGCGCGCTCGCATTCTGAGAGCAGATGGTCGCCCTCATGATGCGGAGCGGAACAGAAAAACGCCCCCTTTTCATTTCGGCGCCCATGTCAATCAATCTAGCTCTGGTCCGCATCTTGTGTGAGACGTCAGGAGACAATAAAACAAATATGACGACGGAATCGTTTAATTTCAAATATGAAAAGATTTTTGGTTTGCATGAGTGATTGTGTAGATGAAACACCAGATTATGTTGAAAATCAAGCATTGTTCAAGGAGTATATTCGAATTCAAGCATATTCCTAACCTTGAAAACATAATGGTTAAAATTAAGCATTTTCCAAACTTTCAAAACTTTGTACGAACCCTGAAAACAAATCCTCCAAGTGAATATGTCACTCTAGCTCCTACACAAATTAAATTATGAAGAAAAAAAGGGGAATGTTAGCTTAACTCATACAGTTTTTAGCTAGCAGTTTTCGTTGTTAAATATAACTTTATATAAGGGCCAATAAATGACAATCTATAAACTAACAGGTGCATCCAGACTTTATGACAGTAGGGATAACAAAAATAGAAATATGAATGATAAGAAACTATAAGATGGATTGTGATAATACGGGAGGAAAAATGACTGTACTGTACTTACTGTACATACTGTAGCCTATATGACAGCAGAAGTGGAGGTAGAAGAAAACTGTCAGGTATACAAATTAAAATAACAGGTTTAGTGTAATTATACATAATTATAATTATAATTATAATTAGAACAACTCTGTTACATTAAGTCAGAGTCAAGAGTCAAACCACACAAAGGATCCATGTACATCATGAGCATTATCCTGAACCAGAATTATAACCAAGCAGAAGATAACCGGTAATCAATAGAATGTAGCTTTGCAATATAAATAGCAATAAACACTCAACATAAGATAAATAAGCACGAACAACACAAAATTCTCAATTTCAAGTAATAATTGTATTAGATCAAAATAAGAAAGAATGTGAGTTGAGTTAATTTTAGTTCAGTTCATAACGTAACAAAAAAAATCACTTTGGGTTTTCGTGGTACTCCAAATGAAACATCAAAAGGAAGTAATCCAGCCAATCACAAATCAGTCGGACAGTTCTATCGAAGTTCAGTTCTCTTCATCAACAACAAAAAAAATAATCTTCATAAAAACCTGCCAATGTTCAGTTCAAAAATAAATTAGGGTTACCCTTCCTTTTACAGGTCCCTAACAACGTATGAACTATTCCTAATTAGACATAAACAAAAAGGCTATTACACAGTAACGTGGCTGCGTTATTTGATCTTAAATTATGTTATTGTCTAAGTGGACTAACTTACCATTTAGTTATTGCACTGTTAATTTCTAACAATGTATGAACTGTTCATAAACAAAAAATAATTATACAACAAAATATTTGCGTTCATATGTATTTACATAGTACCGCGACCTGTAATATGAAGCGGGTGTAAGTGGACAATAATTCATACAATGTGACAATGTTTATTTTCTTTATTGACATTTAAATGGTACATAAAACGGGACAGTAGCCGACCAGACCGTAAAGTGCTGGGCGATCAATTTTACAGATACTGAGAAGTTCTCTAGCTTTAGCCTATCCCGGGGAGAGTGAAAGATTATGTATGCTACCAACTTACGCACCCTCCTGGGAGCTAACATGGCTAACTTTTCTAGAGTGCTGACTGTGTTAGCTAACACCATATTAGTTTACAGTATGTGCCTGCGTTTGTTGGAGTAGTAGTAATAGTAGTAGTAGGCCTATTAGTAGCAGTAGTAGTAATAGTAGCAGCAGCAGTAGTATCTTGTAGCAGCAGCAGTAGTAGTAGTAGCGGTAGCAGTAGTGGTAGCTACCTCAGTAGTAGTAGTAGCAATAGCAGCAGTAGTAGTAGTAGTAGAAGCTGGTGGAAGCAGTATTTTTCCCACAGCGCAGCCGAGGGCATCACACGGCAAGTTCAAGTCATGCATTCAGTCACCAGTCAGTCAGTCAGGTTTTGCTTAGCATGTTCCTGGTTTGGCTAAAGCTGTCAATGCTATAATAAGGATTACTATCTGGTAAGTGAAATTAATCAACACCCCTCCAGCCAATCAGAATCAAATCATCCAACACTTGTATAATAAATATTAATGAATAATATTTGGGAGCTGACTTTTTTGTCACGTCATGTTTCCTCTAGCAGGAGGAAGTTGAGCCAGTTTTGAGGGAAGTGGCACAAAATAGTGATACTCAGGTACCATCACCTTCAAACAGGGAAATGCTAGTAAAATATGAACCAAATTGTATTTTTTTAAAGGTAATGTTGTCCATTCTATCAGTATCTTAGCAAGGACAACAAGAGATTGAGGAAGTCAGGGTCACCAACCAAACCCAGATCTAGACAGGACACGGCACCACCCATGGCTTCACAAAAGCCTTTTTCTGTTTTTTTAAGATTTATTCTGTGAACAGTTTTATGTCTGAAATGTCAGAATTAAAGATTTTACGTGAAATGATCACTTGAAATGCCTTTCTGAACCAACTGTAAAAGAATGCGTACACCAAAGGATTCACAGTAGAATTCAAACAGCTGACCCACAAAAGTATTTCGAACAATGCCGGTGGAATCGAGTAACTGATGAAGGGATTAATGACGTTACACACAAAAAAAGGAGTCCAAAAAGAAAGAAATGCCCCCATGATGATAGCGAGTGTTTTGGTGGCTTTAGTTTGGGACGGATCAGATGTTTTTGTGTTGTGGATGCTGCGCACTTGTCTCTGTGCCACCAGGAAAATCTTCAGGTAAATGCCGAGCATGACAACGCCAGGAATGTAAAAGGAGAGAACTGATGAGACTGTACTTGATACTCCACTCTGAAACAAAACACATCCTCCTTCACATGCAACATGATCATAGTAGAAGTCCTCAACTCCCAAAATATTGAGCTTGAGGAAGATCATTCCAAAGCCCACTACAGCCGAAACACTCCAACTGACCAGAATCATGATCAACACAGCATTAACAGTAGAGAGATATAAAGAACAGCTTTCATCAGAATATTAATGTGACAGGTCTAGGTCAAAGGTCAGGATGATTGATGAGTGATGTTGTGGTGACTAGTAGGTTTTAGGCTATTATCATTTAGCCTTTATTCCCGGTGAGACTAAAGAAAGAAAAGCTTTCCTTTCCCCGAATATTAAATCGGCGGACCTATATGATATCATCGCAGGGGTTCGGTGCAGGGGTTCGGTACGCTGAATAGTCACAACACAATATGAATAAAAGACAAAGCATCATTTACAACAACTAAGGCTAAAGAAGACTAAAGAAGACAAAAGAAGACTAAAGAAAAAGGTATGATTATTATTCATTTTTATTCTCAGGCTTAACTTTTGGCGGGAACTTTAGCCTATAAATTCAAATTGTGTGAGCCGTTAGTAAAAAGAAGACAGACACAGACAGACAAAACCATGGCTGCTGGTACATTCCTATTTAGATATTGCTTTTAGTTAAAGTTACTTTTTATTTTTTATTTTTTTATTTTTTAAATATTGAGTTTTTGTTTTTCTTCTTACAGTTCCTGGAACACGTGGTGGATCCCCGACATCAACAACAAACCATAATGCTGCTGAGGACGTAGAGGGTAGGTTATTATTTATTTATTTATTATTATTTTTACAAAAAGTACTCTTATCATTAATATATATATTATTTTCCTTATTTCAGACAGAAATTCCTTTATCTCAGACTTTCCTGGATTCTCTCAACTTTCTCAAGACAATTATGGTGAATATTATTTTTATTATTATTATCCCGTTATTATTATTATAATAGTATATTCATCTATTAACGATATATATTTTATCACACGATAGAACCTCTGGCTGATCTGGAAGCGTGTCTGACACCCTGGAACTCGCAACCCGAACAGAAAGCCGCTGAGGATCCACAGATTTCAGAACCACCCCCGCCGCCGCCGCCGGTGAATTCCGTAGCAACGCAAACCGATCCACCGGCTGCTCAGCCGGGTGAAAATTTGTCATCCTCCAGCTCCAGCTCTAGCTCCAGCTCTAGCTCCAGCTCTAGCTCCAGAGCTTCTTCTTTTGTTAGAAGATCGCGCAGAAGTGGTAAGTTTCTTTAGCCAGGAAAAGTGATGACTGAATCCTCAAATGAAAACTTGTTCTCACTCTCTTTCTCTCTCCGCCCCTCTCCCCAAACTCCTCCCTCTCTCTCGCTCTCTCTCTCTCTCGCTCTCTCTCGCTCACCGTCCCCTCCCTAAACTCCTCCCCTCTCTCTCTCTCTCTCTCACCGTCCCCTCCCTAAACTCCTCCCCTCTCTCTCTCTCTCTCTCTCTCTCTCTCTCTCTCTCTCACGCACACAGAGACAAGCGGAAGACAAAGAGCCAGAGAGGGAAGAGGAAGGTCTTTGAACTTGAGGAGGTCGATTACGCAAGAGTGTCTGCTGACCATGAGCGATGTTTGCTGTAATGTGAATGATGTTTTCAACAGCGTGGGCTCCATCGTCTGCAATATGAGTAAGATACTGTATCTGGCCTCTAAACCGTAAATTGATGTAAACCTAGGTGTGACATTTTTGTTCATTTGATCATGGGTGAAAACAATAATACAGAATTAGACCTTAGACAGTTAAGGGCTTTATCAGAATCTTTATCCGAATCTTTTAGAGTTCTCCCCGATAATGACCCCTTACAAGAACTGCCTGCCCCGTTACTAGATGCCATAGGTGAACTAAATCAGGAAGGAGTAGACGCTGATCTTTTAGACCCTTTTAGACCCCTCAACAACGCTATCGCTAGCCTCAATGCACCGGACCATTCACAAACCCTCGCAGAAACTCAAACAGATTGTTTAAGTGAAATAAACAACGCTCTCTCTGAATTACAGCGAGGGGGTGAAAATGTAAACGTAGTAAACGGTGTAAACAACTCACAACAACAACAAACGCCTGAGCACGCAGAGCCTCGTACAGAGTCCCATACAGAGCCTATCCCCGAGCCTCGCACAGAACCGAGAGTGGTAACACGCACTACATTTAATAACGTAGAAATAAGAGAGCTTCTAACTTTTCCTCGCTCCGAGGGTGATGCCGAGATTGATTTTGTTGCGTTCTATAATAATGTAGCGGTTCAAATAAACAACATGACGGAAAGAGCTTTTTCACACGCGCGGCGCGGTGATGTAATCCAGATGGAGTTGAGAGGTGAAAGGTTACAAAATAGCGTATCCCGCATTTTAACCGTCGGCGATGAAATGGATAGAAATGGTTTTCAGAACCTCTTGGATCGACTAGTACAGTCAAACCAGTCCGTAGCAACGGACGATACTCTAGAATTAGTCGTCCAAGTAATCCACAACCCGCGAGGAGGCGGTAAAAGAAGAATGTTGGAAAAAACATTAGAGTGTGAAATCCTTAAAAAGAAGGTTCGCTTTCTGTACGTGGTAGAAAACCCCGATAATCAACTGTGTTTTGCCATCAATATAGCTCATCTTCTGCGTCCCAGTCTCTGTGACAGGGGAGCCGCTATACTCGGCGCTCAAATTCAGCATAAGGCGGGGTTGACCGCACAGACGGCTGTGACTTTTAGCGACATCGGTAAATTTGAACAAATTCTGAACCGTAAAATTGTTGTGTTTTACAGAACAGATAATTCAAAAGCGCTCTCTAAATACCAGACGTCTTTCCAAAAGCCGACTAACGGGTCTACACTGTTTTTATTCCTCTTCCTAAATCACTACTACGGCATTAAAAATCTCAGCGCTTTTCTAGGCGTTAGTTACGTGTGTGAGCATTGTTACGCGGGATACAACAATGTTTTGAATCACAGCTGTGACAAATACTGTAAAGTTTGCTTAGACTCTGATTGTACACGGCATGAGTTGAAACTTACTGCGTGTAACGATTGCAACAGGACGTGCCGTTCCCTTTTCTGTTTGGAAGCGCACAAAAAGCCTAAATGGCATCCAAAAGCCCTAGTATACGCCAGCGAATGCGAAATGCACAAAAAATGTAAAAAATGCGGTCTGCTATACTACGTGGCTCTGACTAAGGACGCCGAACCGCACGAGTGTCCGACGCCGGGGTGTTTAATCTGCGGAGAACGCCGGTCGCCTTACTCTGACCCCGACGAGAGGCACGAGTGTTATATACAGCCTCTGCGCCCCGAGGAAGATTATAACCAGAACTTGATATTTTATGACTTTGAAACGTTTCCGGACGAAAGCGGCGTTCACGTCCCTTTTCTTGTGACTACTAAAACATTGGAGGGAGAGGAGTGGTACTCTAGCGGGCTCCAATGTGCCAAAGACTTTGTTCTGCATTTCAGAAATCCCAGATATGCCAAATCGCTGTTTATAGCACATAATTCTAAAGGATTTGACAGCTATCTCGTTCTGAACGCCATGGTCGAGTTGGGTGTACATCCCACCTTAATCATGCAAGGTAGCAAAGTCATTTGTTTCAAAGACAACGACTACAGACAAAAATACATAGACTCGCTGTCGTTTCTATTCATGTCACTAGCCGCTATGCCAAAGGCCTTAGGCTTTACCAATAAAGTCAAAGGGTTTTTCCCTCACCGCTTCAGCTCAGAGGCCAATTTAAATTACGTGGGCCCCTACCCCCCTCGTGAGCTTTACGGAGTAGACCAAATGACTGAAAAACAAAAACAGGAATTTGACGCCTGGTACAATACTACGGCTCTTCATGGGATTTTTGATTTTCAGAAGGAAGCTAAACTTTACTGCGAAAATGACACAGACATCCTCAAGCAGGCTTGCTTGATATTTAGGAACGAGTATATTAAAGAGACAAAAGTAGACCCTTTCAGCTGCGTCACCATCGCCTCAGCGTGCATGAAAGTTTTTGTCACCAATTTCTTAGAACCTCATACCATCGCCATACCCTCACCCTACGACTACAGACAACAATTTAAAACATATTCAAGCGCCGGCATCCAGTGGTTAGAGTGGGTCATGTCCACAGATAACATTTTTATTCAACACGCGCTGAATCTCGGAGAAAAACAACTAGGAAAGTATTTTGTAGACGGATACGCTGAAATTAACGGTGAAAAATGGGTCTGGGAGTTTCTGGGGTGTTTTTACCACGGTTGTCCCACCTGTTTTCCGTCTCATGACGTTAGCCCTCTGACGCATAGTAGTTACGGATATCTGCACGAGGCCTGCGAGGTAAAATTACAAACGCTACAATCCGTGCACGGTGTAAAAGTGGTAGTGATGAGAGAACACGTCTGGACAGAGATGAAAAAATCTGATCGAGGGTTGCAGGATTTTCTAAAACAATACGACGCTCCTCAGCCTCTCTCACCCCGAGAGGCTTTGTACGGAGGTCGGACGTGCGCCGTACAGCTCAGGTACACAGCCGCTTCTGATGAAACTGTACAGTACGTAGACGTGACTTCCCTCTACCCCTATGTAAACTGTAAGTATCCTTACCCTCTAGGACACCCCGAAATAATCTACAAAGATTTCAAAGAGCCTCAGGCTTACTTCGGATTAATCAGGGCCGTTGTCTACCCTCCGAGAGGATTGTTTTTCCCCGTGTTACCGTACAAAACAGGAAAAGGTAAACTAGTGTTTACTCTCTGTCGTACGTGCGCCGAATTGAATTTTCAAGAGGGTCCTTGTGCACATAACGATGAGGCTAGAGCGTTGACGGGGGTCTGGGTCACTCCTGAATTTAACAAGGCCTTAGAGATGGGTTATAGGGTCGCTAAAATCACAGAGGTGTGGGACTTTCAGAGGCGTAGCAGTTGTATATTTGTCGAATACATTCACACTTTTCTCAAGGGAAAGCAGGAAGCTTCAGGCTACCCCGTCGAAGCGTTGAAAAATCAAGAAAGCAGAGAAAAATACATCAGGGACTATCACGCAAATCAGGGCATTTGGTTAGACCCTTCTAAAATAGCATCAAACCCTGCCAAAAGACAAGTGTCTAAACTCTGTCTCAACAGCTTTTGGGGAAAGTTTGCACAGAGAAGTAATCTGCCCCAAACCCAGCTAGTCAAAGAGCCTCATGAGTTTTTCCAGATCATGTTTTCAGAAACATACACGGTCAAGTACTTCACTTTTCTCAACGACAAAACGGCTCTGCTTCAGTGGTGTCACAGTGAACGCAGTGTAGCACCCCCGAACAAGGCTAATAACGTCTTCATAGCGGCTTTTACCACCGCTTACGGGCGTCTCAAGCTGTACAGTTTTATGGAACCGCTCCAAGACAGGGTTCTGTACTACGATACCGATAGTCTGGTCTATGTCACAAAACCGGGGGAGACGCAACTTGAACTGGGTCATTATCTGGGGGAGCTGACGGACGAGTTAGAAGGTGACAGCATATAGGAATTTGTGGCGGCGGGACCCAAAAGTTATGCTTATCAAACCAGAAACAACAAAGTAGTGCTGCGAGCAAAGGGCATCACTCAGACTCACGAGTGTAGAGAACGGGTCAACTTTGACAGCATTAAAGAGTTGGTAGAAGGTTACATCGAAAACTCTAGACAGACAGATGTGATAACGGCCCCGCAGCATAACATTGTGCGCTATAAAAAGGGGTTTCATCTAAAAAACTCTTCAGTTCACAAAAAGTTTAGAGTGGTGTATGACAAGAGGCGACTCTTATCCCACGGTCGAACTGTACCCTTTGGTTATTAACTTTTGGTTATTAACGCCTGATCAATTTTGTAAATAAAGATGTCACACCTCGGTGTAATACAAGAAACTGATTATGATCATAGGCTACGGTTACCCTTTTCCTGTCTGATTGTGGGACCCAGCGGTAGTGGAAAAACTTTTTTTGTAAAAAATGTACTGGAAAACTGTGATGATGTGATGGATTCAGTACCTGAAAACATTGTATGGATTTATACATCGTTTCAACCCATGTATGCTGAATTACAAAAACTGAATAAAAAGATTACGTTTGTTCACGGACTACCTGATTCTTTTGAAGATGAACAACTTTTTCCCTCTGCAAAATCACACCTGGTTATTTTGGACGATGTTATTTTTCAAGCGAATGACCATCCTGAAATTGTAAAAATCTTTACACAGTATAGACATCACAGAAATATGAGCGTCATGTTTTTGACTCAGAATATTTTTCACCGAGGTAAATACAGCCGCACCATCAGCCTAAACAGTAATTATCTCATCTTGTTTAAAAATCCTCGTGACAAGTTACAGATGAACATCTTGGCTCATCAGATATATCCCCGACAAAAAGCCTTTTTTATGGAAAGTTATGACGACGCTACCAAAACCCCTCACGGTTATTTATTGTTAGACTTGACTCCAACCTGTCCAGAACACTTTAGACTAAGAACGGGTCTACTACCCGGAGAACCCTCCTGCGTGTATTTGCCCAAGAAGAAAAATTAACATGTCCGTACGTTTGAAAAGAAACCTCCCGCTGCTGAGAAAGCTGGCCAACAGCTCTCCGAGCCGACGCAAATCCACTATAGAAGGATGCCCGAACGACGTCATACAGGCTTTATGCGAAATCAGCCATAATCTTTTGAAAGGAAACATCCCCCTCACCGGTTGTCAATACAAAAAACTAAAACGACACAAGAAACACATCAGACTGATGGCAAATAAAAACACCGGCCTAAGCAAGAAACGAAAATTATTGACTCAAAAAGGGGGATTTTTGATGCCTCTGCTCACTTCTGTTTTACCGTTTGTGGGTCAACTCGTCAGCGGACTCATTCACAGATCCTAAAAAGAAAATGCAGAAAATGTATATGATCTCTCCCGAGCATCTAAACCGTCTACAGGAAACGCAAAAGAGTTCTGAAAATATCAGACAAAAGGCCGAAAATGAGCTGGATGAGAAAATGAGAGAGATTCTTAATCAAAAAGGATTATTACCCGATGAGAAAATTAAAAAATACAACATGCTCCTACAAAGATATCTTAATCTCCAAAAACAAAAGGAAGGTGAAACTAGGGAAATTACCCTTAGCCTTCCTAAAGAGACTGAATCGAATCTGACTGAAACTGAATCTCACCGAGATATCTTTAACGAAGTACTCGGGAACGTTAATCCTCGTTTTCAAAAGAATACGGACTATATTATGCGCAAAATATTAGAGTCAAAAGGAGCGACCGGATGGAACAAGGACGGTGAATTTATCTACAGAGATATCCCCGTCAGAGGATCGCACATGTTGGATTTAATGAAACATTTAACATCCACCCATAAAACATCCGCCCGTAAAACCAAACCTATAGGTTGGGATGTGTTTCTGAAGGCGTTGTCTGATCTGAAAATACCTCTTTCAACCGTGACTAATACTCAAGCGCGTCAATATATTCTAAAGCTCAAAGACCTCTCGGAAGATTCGGACCTAGACGGTTCTGAATCCGTCGTCGGAGAGAAAAAGAAGGAAAAGAGGAATATTGTACTTTCTCCACGCTGGTCTATCGGTCAAGATGTCTCAGAAGATTCAGAGGCCGTCGGAGAGAGAAAGAAGAAAAAGAGGAATATTGAACTCTCCCCTCGTTGGTTACAAATTTCATAAATAAGATTCAATTCAACTTTTTTTCTTCAATAAAGAACATTTTTATTTAAAGACAAACGTCAGCGTATTCATTTTTCCAATATTGTTTCAAGTACATATTTTTAAGGATAAAGAACATTTCATTTTTAGTAAAGTACTACATTTTTTTTTTTTTTGTGACACTCAATTGTGACACTCTAAATCTAAAATCAAAAATGACACTCGTTAAACAATTTTAAAGAACAAGAGGCATGGTTAAAGGACCCTGCGCGCTGATTCCTTACACATCGTCTATATCTTTTCACAAAATCTGATACCATGACATCATTTTTTATCGAATCATTTTGATACAGAGATAACACACGTTCGTAGGACAGGCCGCTGGCCCTGTGACATAAATAATAAACGCAATGTTCCCCGCAAACCACTGATAGAGGGTGTTGAAGCTCTCTCTCGTGGTAGAAAATTGAATTTATGGAATTGAAATCCATAAATTGTAAGATACTTTTAGGGTAATGGGGATAATCAGGGGGAAATCCAAAAGAGTCAAAAAAAGTAGCCTTTCCGTCTTCCTCCAGAGTCAGGGCGAGCCAGTGCTGTCCGGGTCGATGACGGGGGTCCGTGTTTACTATAAAATAGGCCGGAGGCCTAAACGTCCTCTGCAGTAACGGTAATTCATCGGAGGCCCATACGCCGCAGAATATATCTCCCAGTAAATGACGCAAGAGGCCTTCCAACTGATGATTATTCATAATGGAGTCAGGTTTAGTAGTAATCTACCATCACTTGTCGTTTGGAGTTTATCTCCAAAATAGAATCGTAACAGGCGTACACGATGAGCGTGGTCGTATGAGGTAAGGGGACTCTGAATCTCATTTCCAGTCTTAGATTTCCGCTGGAAACGGGTGATAAGGCGTTGCTGTCTTCTTCGGGGTTTAGATTAAAAACAAATAAGGCGTATCCCTGTTGAAAATCTTCTCGGTTAATACAGAGAGGTAAATCTTTAAGATGTCTCCCCGTGGCTGTAAACATATTGTAAAACTCTCTGACCGACTGGTTGTTGTTAAATTGTGGCTGGAAAGCTTTGGCGGGAACCTGTCTGCCGTCCTGACAGAGGGCCATGTATTCCACATCGTTATGAATAAAGTTAAAAGGTGACAAGTCATTTCTCCCCGTAAAGGCTTCGTGGTTAACCATTCCGAGTACTAGGTACTTGGGCATGGTCCCCAGAAATAGATTCTCTTGATTACATATTCTGGAATTCTGGGGGATGGAGTATGTTTTCACATTAATACGCGACAACGGGTACAGAGCGTTACCTTTTAGCAGGGCTGCCGAATGACCTAAACGCACGGCGGGGGAGACTGTGGCTTTCTTGACAAACAGGGCAGCCCCGAGTATTTTTAAACGGTAATCGGCGTTGGCGCCCGCCATGAGGCAGAAGGCGTCGCTTCCCCGGGTCAGCTTAATTCTCAAATCCACAGAGTTCAAAAGTAACCTCTCGCAGAAAAATATGTCGGCGTGAAGGGGGCCCAGCAAGTGAAACTCTCTAGAGTCTGCGCTGAATCGACCTCTCTGAACAGCTCCTTTATTAGGCCCGTTATTAATCACTACAGAGTCCATAGCGCCTGCTGTGTCTTTGTAAAATAACCCCGCGCTAAACTGACTTTTTAGCGTATCTTCTGAAAAGTTTAGCAGGGTCTCTATCATAGCTCTGTACGGATGAGTGGCGCTGGCCTGAGAAATCAGTCTGTCTCCGAGAATTACGTCGCATTGTGAAAAAATGGTATTCAGAGGGTAATTAATGACGCTCACAGCGGCGTCCTGAGCCAGGTTTGTGCCGTCGGCGTTGGTAATTTTTAGACGGAGATGTAGCAAAGTATCGTTGAGATCCAGGTATTTTTCACCGTCCCCGGGAATAAAGAATTCAATAGGACCTCTATCAGTAATGGCCGACAGAGGCATCACTTCTGTGTAGTGTTTTTCTTCTATAGACAGCTGCGTCATGGGTGCGGAAAATAAATCCAGCTCCGTCATGGTGCATTCGGGTGATTTTTCATGTAAAAGAGCCATTTTAAAATATATCTCTGGATCTTGCGTCAGAGCTCTTTCCTTTAGGCCTGCGTCTTTCGACTGATTTTCTTTTTCTTGATTTGCCTCCTTTTACACGTCGCCCCGGCGGTCTCTTCCTCGCTCTTCTAGACAGCATCATAACACCCGCTCCTTCTTGACCTTCTGACCCCTGGTCTTGATTACGGGTTATTTTACTAACGACTCGGCCAAATACGTCCGAGGCAATGTTTCGTGCGGCCGTTTTAAGATGAGGTTTGGCGAGAGAAAAACCTTTTTTCATCAGGGGTGCTACGAACCGAAATAATTTTGAAAATATAGAGCCTATTCCTCTCCCGTACATTACAGGGGCTCCATAAAAACCCTCGAGACCTCCCCCGACTTGATTTTCATAATAGCTGACAAAGCGATGAGGATCGTTCATGATCATGATTTCGCGGGTCTAAAATGCAGTTTCACAATACACTTCCCGTAGGTAAAGTTTACGGGAATGTTTTGGTCCGTTTTGATCTCAATATGAATGTTTTCAATGTGTTTCCTTGCCACGGGTAGATAATCGGCTGGGTTAAAACACTGTGTGACTATGTCACCGTACGTCCCTCGTATTTCAACCGTTCTCAAGAGCGGCGCGTAAGCGTCTCCAACCATCTGATGACGAACCACGTCGCTATAACAGTACAGTTGATAAAACCCAGACTTTATATCCGCCGGGTAGGGAGCCATGCGTTCATCGAAAATGAACCATTCTCCCGGTTTCATGCCCAACATGTAAGCCACGGGTGGAAAAAAGCGTAGATGACATTGACCTCCGGCCTGAAATTCAAATCTCTTTTGAATGCCGCTCAAGTTTAAAAAAACGTCGCTTCCAACTTTTCTAAGAAACGTCTCCAGCTCCACCTTGAGTTGACTCAGGCTGTTGTAATAACCTCCTCTAAACCTTTGACGACGGGCCTCGGTCTCTGCGCCGGGCTTGACTGGTTTAGGCCTCCAATCAAAGTAGGCCGACTCTGAGGGAATGTTAAACCATGTGTGGGGGTATGAAATTTCCGTCAAGGCTACCTGCCACGGGCCCTCTAAATCGATATGCTGAGCTAAATCCACGCGAAAACTAGAAGTTGTATTATTTTTAAAAACATCCAGACTGGCGTTGGAGGGTAGAGTCACATAAAAACCTTCCCCGGACATTTGATCCATGACTCTGACTCTATTTTTGTTATCTTGTTTGATATGCTGCCTAAAAGAGTATGAAACCCAGAGAGGGTTACCTATTGTTTTTATACATTTTTAAGATCACGAGCCTTGACCCAGCTGTTGAATTTCTCCGGCCAATTTTTCCAGCGCACCAAGACGTACTTTTCACCTTTTTGTTTACGCTCTCCCAGAATTTCTTCTACTTGATACGTTTTGTCTTTAGCAACCTTTACTTTTTGTAACTCTGCTTCGTAAAACGTGCCGTCGATAGGTTCTCCGTCGTAATCTCTCAGTTTGTACACAGGGGGGAGGCGAGGTATGCGTTCGACCACTGTAAACAACTCATCCGTATAACTCTGTTCATATTTTTTATCAAACACTCCTCTCAGTTTGGATATTCTTACCAGATCTCCCTTCTTGAACTTGGTGCTATCCCATAGCGCCGGATTCCCTGCACTACCGTACAGGTTTTGAAAAACCTGAGGGGTGTTCTCCATCGTCACCTGCTTAGGAGTCATTTTTATACTTTTATGATAACTGTTATTGTAGCTTTCAAGTAAATCCTGTAAAACGTCCAGGTAGCGTCTGGTGTTTTTAGCCGTAAAATATCTCCACATCCGAGTTTTCAAGGTACGATTAAATCTTTCGACCACAGACGCTTTCAGGTCGCTGGCTGTAGCAAAATGTGTAATACTGTGTTTCTTCATCAAGGCCTCAAAACTTTTGTTAAAAAATTCTTTTCCCGCATCAGTTTGTAACTTTTCAGGCGTCCCGCTGTCTTTTAAAATAGAGGCAAAGGCCTTAGAGACCTCGGATCCTGTTTTTTTCTTTAAGGGTCTCGCGTAAGCCTTTTTTGAAAATACATCGATGACCGTTAATAAATAATGAAACCCGTCATTATGCTCGGCCAAGGCCTGCATATCGCAGAGATCAGCCTGAAACTGATTTAGAGGTCGCGGCACAAAAACTTTGTTTCTGGGAAAATGTATCCTGGCGGGCTTATGCAGAGTATAAGCGTCCTGTTCAGACAGAAAATCTTTCACCCTGTCGACGTTTACTTTGACCCCCGTTTCATCTTGTACGGCTCTGTGGAGTCGATCCACTCCCCCAAAACTACCTGGATGGGCAGGATCATAATACATATTTTTCATTTCTCTCCCCATATCCATCTCTCCTTCAGGAAGTCTTTCTTGGAAATGACGTGTTTTCAGAGTTTTCACGGTTTTCAGAGTTTTTTTTATTTTTTATTGAATCATTACACGCTACAACATTTTGATGTGAGTAAAAAAAAAAAAAAAAAAAAAACCAAATCATTCAGAAACTACAAACGCTACAAACATTACACACTACAATTTAAACTTTTTAATAGGAGTACAAAAAAACATTAAATCATTCAGAAACTACAAACACTACAAACATTACACATTACAAATTAAACTTTTTAATACGAGTAGAAAAAAACATTAAATTATTCAGAAACTACAAACGCTACAAACATTACACATTACAAATTAAACTTTTTAATACGAGTAGAAAAAAAAAAAAAAAAATCATCAATTACAAACAGAATGATATGAGTAAAAACAAACAAAAAAGAATCAAACATTAAAACATAAAAATACAAACAACTAGAAACAAATCATTCTGAACTACTACATACTGAACACTACAAACACATTGAACATTACATACACATCAAACACATGTGGTCACCGGGTTATGTATGTTTGATCACTTTTAAAGCATGAATCAAAACCGCGGATCCGAATTTACGGCGAATAACATTATGCAATATTTGCAATTCATGCATGGTGTTCACAGCCTGCTTGTTTTTTAAGCAGTAACACACAGCGTCGATAAACAACGCGTAAATAGTAATTAGATGGAACACATTCATTTTTGAGGAATGCAGGAGCATGTGTTCAACAATTTTACAAAACCTCTCAGATACTGAATTTTCACATAAACGTGATGTTGTTTGTACAAGCAGTTCCCATGGTGTGTATTGAGACTGCGCCCGAACAATTTCTGTAATCTCTTCTAGTCTAGTTACTTTAACCTCTCTGCTAGGCCTATCGTTTACCTTGTTTTCAATGACTCGAACTATAAGACCCTGTAACTCTGAAATTAAAAAGTACTCCTCTACAGCTACAAACACTCTTGTAATATGATTACCCATCTCTCAGAGGAGATGAGTTTTAAAGTCCTTCCCAAAACCGGAAAGCTTCTTGCAGTATTTTCAGGTTGTTTTCGTCTTCACTGATATGTGAATTGTAAATCTCAGTAAGTCGGTCTTCTACACAGTCCACCTTTTTCAGTTGGTGAAGAAATGTCTCTGTAACGCCACGGACTTTGGGATCTGATGCGATGATGTTGTGCGATTTGAGCACTCGCTGGATGGAGGGGATAAAGCGAATCGTCCAGAGTCTTTTAATCAATCTGCTATAGTGGATTGGGAAAAAAAAGGGTAACTCCTTCAGGCATTCGTGATGTTTTTGACTCCCGTGGTTAATTTGACAACCGTAGCAGATTTCGGTTTTATATTTACTTAAAACCGGTATCAGCAAATTAACTACTGAGGCTTTTACCGTGTCCGGAAATAGACCAGACAGCCATCCGTCCGCTGTCGGAGTGCCGGATAAACCTGTAGGCCTCAATAATGGTGGTGAATCAGAATTTGATGCTGAAGAGTATTCAGGTCCTTTCCAAAACTCGACAACTTCTTGCAGTTTTTCCAGCTTGTTTTTGTCTTCTCCGATATGCGAATTGTAAACTTCAGCAAGTTGGTCTTCTACACAGACCGCCGATTTTAGTTCATGAAGAAATGTCTCTGTAACGCCGCAGACTCTGGATTCTGATACGTTGAAGTTGTGCGATTTCAGCAGTTGCAGGATGGAGGGGATAAAACGTTTCGTCCAGAGTCTTTCTATCAACTTGCTATAATGGGTTAGGTAAAAACCCTCTGGTAGCTTGTCGGCAAAGCAAGAGTGTTCTTTTACAAACGGATGGTTAATATGGCACTCGTGGCAGATCTCGGTTCTATATTTGCGTAAAACCGCTCCCAGCAAAACAACTACAGCGGCTTTCACCGCGTCCACATATACACGAGGCAGCAACCCGTCAGGATCATCTCTCAGTGAATCAGAGTCAGAATCAGAATCAGAATCATAAGACGTTGATGAGTTTTCAGTCTCTGAGTTTTCAGCCTCTGAGTTTTCAGCTGATGAAGCAATAGTATTGTCCGGACTCACGGCCTGCGGGGATAACGGTGGTGTAGGAGGGAGTGACATGATGGGTTTTGTTTCTTCTTCTTCTCTGTGTTCGTCAACCCCCACAGAACCCTGTTATAAACGATAACAGGGGGCGGGGATACAAAGGTCCAGGGGGTGTGTCTATGAAAAGGAGAGATTCCTTTTCACAAGCACTTGCTCATTCCAACACCGGCTGCGCTGGAAGAGAGACGTAATCCTTGCAGCGCATTCTTCAAACATCATCAACCAGGCTTTGACGGGCACGCATAACGTGGTCTGAAAGACTCCACATTCAGAATTAAAACGCTCGATGACAAATTGTCCAACGGGATCATCTTCTGCATTCACGCAACAACTCGCTCGATAGTACCATTTGCCTGTAGGTATGTTCTTAGTCTCCCATACAGCTCTGAACGTTTTTTGTTTGCCGGACTTCTCCTGTTTCTCATCGTTGTCACCGGCCGAGTTTGGATCAATGTTTTCCTTATTTTCCTCCTGCTCCTTCACCATTAACGTTCTTTCTTCCACATCTCCGTCCCACAGATCACAAATTATAACAGCGTCTTTCACTTTAAGGCAGTGTGTTACCACCAGATTCAACACACCCCAGTCATTAGATGTGAGCGTAGTTTTTACCGTGTCGGGACCAAAAGACTCCCCGACCGGCAGATGATAAAAGCAGAGTTCACTGACGGTGTAATTAAACACATACCCCAGGATGCCGTCCGACCCCAGGTTCCATTCCCCGCAAAGTGGTTCTGCAGGAGGCAACTGGGTCCTACACAGATACATGACACGTTTCTTAGGAGCGAACCACAACGGTGATTCTTGGAACGTAGTCACAGGTACTTCGCAGATAAACCCCGCCATGTTAGGTCTCTTTGCCATTTTGCCGCTTTGCCACACTTTTCCCCTCATGAAACGGAGGGCCTTAAATGCAGGGAGACGAAACCCTGGGGGGAGGAGGAGCGGGAGGAGGGAGGGAAAGAGGGGGGGGGGGGGGGGGGGGGGAGATTCCCATGACATCATGTCATAGCGGGAGGGAGGGAGGGAGGGCGGGCGGGCGGGCGCGGGGGGGGGGGGGGGGGGGGTACCCTGACCTTTGACCTAGACCTGTCACATTAATATTCTGATGAAAGCTGTTCTTTATATCTCTCTCTAACAGTTATTTTACTTCTATACAGCAGAGGCTGGCAAACAGCATAATATCGGTCAATCGATATGAAAGACAGATTTAGAATTGAGGCTGTGCACAGCAAGACATCAGCACTATTCCAGACTTTACAGAACACATCTCCAAAATACCAGCAGGTCTCCACAGATAGGATCATACTGGGGACCATGACCAGCAGCCCCAGCAGCAGGTCGGTGACGGCCAGGGAGAGGATGAGGTAGTTGGTGGGAGTGTGGAGCTGCTTGAACTGAGCGACCGACATGACGACCAGAACGTTCCCGCACACCGTCAAGACGACCATGACGCCCAGGAACAGGTAGAGAGAGACACGGACAGACAGAGGATAGATGGTCCTCAGACAGGAAGCGTTCCTGGACTCAAAACAGAGCGCTGGCTCCATCTGTCTGGATAAACTTTATTTATAAAGCACTTTTCAAGACCAAAGTTACAAAGTGCTTCACAACAAGGACCACGTGCAAGGAAGAAAACATTAAAATTAAACTGAAATTACTGATAAAATAAGCATAGGAAAGAGATAAAAAGACAAACAAATGACAATAAATAAAATAAAGGACAAATGTAACACAAAATCAGATGAAAATAAATGCAAAAGAAATGCAATAATGAACGAGGCAAACAAAGACCAGGATTAAAGGTAAGCTTTCCGATAAAAGTCTGTTTTTAGGAGTGATTTAAAAGATGATTCACACCTGTTCCACAAGGCAATGAACCATACTCATATACAGTAAGGAACTTATAGGTGACGAGGTCTTCATTTAATAAAATATTTATCATAATAAAACTTTACACTTGAGCATAGCTTCAACTCTGTGAAATTCAATATATTGGCATGCCCAATCATCTGAGTGTCTTCGAAGTTGTGAAAAAGATTCATAAAAGTCACATTTTCACCTGTAACTTATGTATCTTATGTTTGGTTCACCAGGGAAACAAACATGTTGTCTAACAATTCTCCTCCTTTTTTCCTATTTGAACAGAGATGTTATGAAATCATACTGTTTACAATATGTGGAAAAAGCAGATATAACACATATTGGGTTAGTGACATAAAGCTCATATAGAAAAATTCCTTGATCTGACAATGAAAGGTGATTTGATACTGCTATTCTGGTCAGAAAAAAAATCATGCCAAGAAGTCACAGAAATATCAGCAGCCAACTGACTCGCTGTTTAGCAAAGGCTATCTGATGTTTCTGCTTGCTTTTTACTTCTTCAGGACGGACACAAAGAACAAACCTCTCCTGTTGTTGAAAACTGTTTAGTTTAAAAATTTATATTTGTAAAAATACCTGGAGATTATGATGCATTCTTGAATAAGCTCTTAAATAGATTTTACTGCAATGTTTCAGCTAATCTACCATGACAAAATAGCACACTGCTTGTGGAATTATTATTTTCAGTGATGTTTCACAGTAATTTCACGCAAATGGTTTAGATTTATTCAAATCACCAGCCATGATTAAACCAAAATTTGTCCTGTTCACATGGGATGGCCTGATTTGTTTTTTCACATAAACATCTACTGCTCCACTCCTTTTATGTAGTTCTATGGCAGGAGTTGAGAATTGCCATATGATTTGTGGTGGCTTCATTTTACACCACTGCCACTGAGGATGTTGTGATATTTAGCTAATCATTCCCTCAATAATTAATCAGAGAAGAAATCATTTTATGGAGACATCAACCAACAGTCAATAGTTAAAGGATAAATCTGGTCATTTTCAACATGGGCCTTATTTTCCTGTTTTGTTCTTTTTTGCCGTCATGACGATTGACTGTGTTCAAGATGTCATCACTCACTTCACTGTGGAGCTTTACGTGGTTTCAGTTAAACAGGAGCACTGCTGTCCAATACACACATACAGGGCCAACGTCATGTCCAACAGCTGAACCCAAAAAGTGACACAATAACACCCACAGTTGAACATGTCTTTAAATGGCACACCAATAGATTGGATTAGTGTGAATAGAACTGATCATTTTTAAAACTGACTGCTGACATCGGTGGATTCCCTGCTGTGTTCACCACTTGTGTTGACTCACTTCCTAAATTTGTGATGCCAATTGGGAAATAACAGAGGCGCAAAAAAATTCCCCACATATTCTACTTCATTATCACTAGGACATTGATGTAAATGTTTTTTCCCAGTCAGCAAGTCATATTTACAGAAAATCCAATATGCATTGAATGCAGCATCAGAGTTCTTGAGTTCTAGCTCATGCTAGTTAAAATAACATAACTAATACTGCAATATAGAGTTTCAGCCAATAGATAATTGGTAATTGGATGCAGGAAGTTTCCACTGCAGTGAGTGTTAATGTGTTTTAATCACTTTCTGGGTTCAGCTATAAGAGATTACCTGTTGGCCCTGTGTGTGTGTGTGTGTGTGTGTGTGTGTGTAGAACTGAAGAAACAGCTAAGATACATCAAGCTCTACAGTGAAGTAAGACATGAACTTTTCACACATTTTCAACACAATCAAACGTCATGATAGCAAAAACTAAGGCACATGTTGAAAATAAGCGGAATTATCCTTTAAAAAGTACTACATTCTTAAGTAATCCTAGCATAGCAATAATGCAGGAATAATAAAAAGTGTTTATACAATACTCAATGTGTGAACACAAGCTAGCTTCCCAGAAACACATCATACCTGAATGCACAAACATTTAGTTAAAGTGTCTCTTACCTCACACACTCACAGCTGGACAGAATGAGCTTCCTGTGTGTTTCCTGACACAGACCGTCACAGCTGTAACTGTCGGTCTCTGTCTGGCCTTTAAAGCCCGAGGCTCTGTGGACTGCAGTGTCTCCTGTGGACTGCAGTGTCTCCTGTGGACTGCAGTGTCTCCTGGCCGACAGCCGCCTCGTGGAGTGAAGCTGGACACTCGTCCCAGTGGATGATGGGCCACACTCACTGCTGTTTATATTCAACTCTTCTTACATCTCTTTTCATGTTGTAAGGATAACTTGACTACTGACTAAAATGTTTGTCATCCGATCAGGCCAGGATAGATTATATATAATAATGATAATAACAATAATAATAATACATTTTAATATAGCACTTTTCAAAACAGAAGTTACAAAGTGATTTACACAATAAAAAGAATAATACAACAAAACACTACACAATAAAAAGTAGTTAAACAGTGACAATTCAACAAGGGTAAAATGACAAATGGTAACTTGAGAATGCGTAGAGCAAAAAGTTTACAGAAAAGCCAATGAAACTAAAAAAAAACACTAAAAAAGAGGATCTTTAAGAGTGTTTTAAAAGTCAATACACCCCTTAGTTAATCTGAGCTCTTCGGGAAGCGCATTCCATAGTTTCGGGGCCCTGACAGCAAATCTTCGGTCCCCTCTTGAAACAAATTTCGATCTAAGAACAACTACGAGAGACTTTCCTGCAGACTTCAGGTTACAGGCTCATCAGGAATTAAAAGATCTAAAATGTAGTCTGTGGCCTGTCCAAGACATGCTTTAAAAGTGATAAGTAAAATTTAAAATCAATTCTCAAGTTTATAGGCAGCCAGTGCAAGGATGCCAGGACAGGGGTGTAGTGGGTGTTACGTATTGATGGTGTCTGATATCAAACAATTTAGAATTAGTTCAATGGAATTTAAAGAATGGGGCACCAGATAACAGACAAATCAATTAGTCTCATTTGAAGGAATGAATTCCGAGCTTGCTTGAATTTAAACCCAGACAATAAACACAAGAGAGAACTTTATGTGAAAGAATATGTTTATTTCTACTAAAGCACACTCAATAAACAGTGAAATCAATAAAGGCATATGAGGTAGATACAAGTGAAATGTGGTGAATGAGTAACATGAATAAATGCGTTTATAATAGTAATGAGGTAATCAACACACAATGGTATAAATTGAACGCTGGAGGATATGACCCAGCTAAGAAGTGGGACCAAAGGCAATAATACCTGAACACTGAAACAAGCTGAATAATCAATAACGGAGGTATATCTGATTATGCACAGACTTGCAGAGCGCTGAGTTACGAATCATAGGGAGACACTAAGCGGATGAAGTGGAGTGTCATGTAATGGAATAACTATGTGTAGTGCATGCGTGATGCCCAGCGGACAATGATCATACATACGCCACAGACGGGGACTGGAGGAGGAGGAGGCACGCAGAGCCTGGGAGGCTGTGAAGAATCTCAGCTCAACGGGCCTGGTAGGTGATGAAGATCCAACGAAGATTCTGAGTTGAACTCGGCAGGGTCACAGCGGGGCGGAGCAGGCTGCACACTCGGCGAGTTGGTGGTGTGTGGGTCTCTCAAGGCTGACCCACTCGAAGTTCTGGACGAATGACGTGCTGGTCTCTCAAGGCTCTCGCCGACCAGCGGATCCGATGATTGTCAGATTTGCGTTTTAGCTGAATAGCGATGTCTTAACAGACGCAGGACACACGCGCTGACTAGGCGTTTGTGTGTGTGTTTGTCAGGCAGATGCGGCAGACTCACTTCACCAGTTGGAGGGTGAAGCAGGTTCTTCTTCTTGGCTCGTGGAGCTGATGTTGAGTCGAATCTCGGAGACAAAGTCTCAGAGACAAAGTTTAAGGCAAAGTTGTGTAGATTCACTGTAACGTGTTCATGACCACGTAGGCGTGAAATCCGCGTTGGGCTTGTGTGCATGTGGTTTTGTTGTGATGTGTGAGGGGGCGTGTGTGTGGGTTAGTGTGTGTAGTGTTACAGCGGGAAAAATCTCATTTCCTATGCATAAAACTTAGGTTTTGTCTCCCAGCTCTATGCAATATACTTTACCGTCATAACATTAACCTGATTGCATTCAGCACACATTACTGAGTATTTTAATATCAAACATGGCCATCTAAGTCCCATGTAAAGATGCACAACACGAATACCAGGAATAACTATCATATAAAACATCACAGTTACACACAAAATTACAGACATACATTAAAGTCCATCACAATGTGATATCCAAATTTTCATTAGTCTGTATCACAGATTTCTTCTTATTTTGGCAACATTCCAATGGGTGTCATTACAGACTCTCTGGAGCCTAGGGGCTTATCAGAGACAGGCTGTGTGTTGGTGTTTTATGGTTGTTTACTGAGTCTGTTTCTTGGTACCATCCATGAAGAGTGAAAATGGAGTGATTTACCAAGAGGTCAGTGACCTCCTTTACGATCCAACCACATTCCTGATCTGTTATCAGGGAAGAGATTCACACAGGATGCGAGGCCCTTCCAGATGTGTGATGATGATGATGATGATGATGAAGGTGCATCCACTACATATCCCCCACTTGTCCGGCAATGATGTATCACTGGAAGAAACTGGAACAGCATTGCAGGGCACAGACAAGCAGCATTGACATACAGCATGATCATCATCAGGCATGGGCAGTGAGGTGTGTCCATGTTCACAGTATACTTGACACAAATGAGTGTCGTGTGGTGGAGTGATGTGGTGGACACATATACTAAATCTTACCACTATATTGTCTGCTCGGCATGCACTAAGTGTATGCATGTACTAATAACTATATTCAATGTCCTAACGCTACTGGCGATATCTAACTGAGCCTATATCATGGCTAAAAGGGAAGCATCAGTGAGGGCATGCTACCTGACTCATTGATGAGCAGCTGAGGGGCAGCGCCAGAGTGGGCGGCACGCAGGCTCGGGAGTTCTACAGGGTCAGTGTCTCGGCTATCAGAATTGTCAGTCTTGGGAACCTGTGTTGACTCTCTAAGGCTCATGGTGAGACCCTGCTTCTTACAGCAATTCATGCAGCTCTGCAAGTGTGGCTTGCCACGGTACGCGATCATACCAATTAGAACATAGCCAAGAACTACTAATGCACACAGAAGGCTGTCTGCAGTCGACCAGGCATGGAGAAGGGACACATCGTTTGTTTGCACTGGGGTCACATGCAGAACAGAGTTCAGGACACTCAAATCAATAGCCTTGGTCCCTTTATAATCAATTTGGTCCTGCAGAATGGGGTCGATCTCGAGAGGGTGTTTGCCAAAGGCATCAGGAATTTCAATTTCACTCTCATAGCTTTCCTTGGGCAACGGATAGAGGGCTAGGTCCGAAATATGGAGGATTGCCTCCGGTGGGACCTCAATCCACATAGTGTGATTAAGCAGAGTGATCTTGTTAGCAGTGTCATATCTTCCATACGTGAGGGTGGCAGAGGACGCAGGTGAATTCACTAACCACCGTTTTCCAACTAGTTCTACCTGCGTGTCGGTGACATCAGAGCGGGGAGTAACCTGGGCTCTGCAACGTGAGGTGTCACTCAACGGTCGAATTCCACACAATCTGTCAGTGTCGTCCCTGGCGAAAGGTTTGCTGGGACACAAATAATGGATGTCTTTAGTCAATGTGCACATCATGAGGTTAGGCACTAAATGCAAGTTTGGGTTGCTATCATGGTAAGCTACAACTGGAGGGGTGTTGATTTTTACATGAGTGTCACCCCGCCACATGCCAACATTCACCACATCTTTCAACCTGTAGATGTTCCTCTTGTCAATTATTGGGAGGCTAAGCAGAAAGGCCAGTTCTCGAGCCTCTGGATTCACATACAAGGGAAGAGCACTACCTAGGCTGTAGGCTAAGTGTACCTGCAAGGAATTAGCTTCATTAGCGGTAGCTCTTGTGAGGATGTCCTGCACCAAGCTAAGGGGTACTAGATAGGAAGGTATGCGGCTCATGGCTAGATTGTCAATGGAGGAACTGATTTCTCTGAGCATGTCCATCATTAACATACTAACAGTTTGCATGTGGGCAACGTCATAGTGCACTACCTCTAGTAAATGACTTACAGAGTGAAGGGTCTTATTGATAATAGTGCTGTGGGTGTTAAGGACAACTATGGTGTCTTGGAGGGTTCTACCAATCGTCTGGAGCTTTGAAGTCTGCTCCGTTATCTGTTGGCGAATCTCGGGCAGTTCTGCATGCAAATCGGTGATCTGTTGTTTAACAGTGGAAAGACGGACTGCATTCACTGTGGATGTCCCGATGGAAAACAGGGAGCCAATGGCAGAGGCAGCTGTCAACAGTCCACCCAGAAAACGTTTAGATCGCGGCGAGCCATGCAATTCCGCTTGTGTAACCGTGAACTTCTCAAGCTGGTGCAACATGTGTGTGGTGTCAACTTCAGCATGGCTGAGTTGATCTCTGGCCCAATTCTGACTAGCCCAACTTGTGTCACGGCCAATGTTAATGTGTTTCTTATACACTTCCTTTGGGTTTAATCGGACATAAACTCGCTGTATGTGTGTCTTGCATTCGGTGATCAAAAGCCCCTGTTGCTCACGCAGGACAATGCCTGAGGTGGGTCCCGGGGACACGACACCAGACTGGGGGGTCACCGACGCACAGCATAGGATCAGCATCAACCAGAAAATCTCCATCCTGAGGACAACAGAGAGGGGCATGCAAGCAGATGAAGCGCGGTGGTTAGACAGCACACCACACATGACTCTGGCTAGTGAGACTTGGTTAAGCAGATCAGCTGACGGCAGAGGTTAGTTAGTCACAGCACGGGTTATTTCACAGGTGCGAAGCTAGCCAAGCTGGAGGCTTCTCACACGTATCAGGACAGGTGTGCTCTAGCGCACCCTGAATTGACCCAATGGTCAGTTATGGTTGTTGGGAGTGTTCCTTACTGTCACTAAAATTAATTGCGGGCACCCTGGACAGTTGCCAGGTGACTCGGCCACTAACGGTTACACTACTAATCACACAACGGCAGGGGTTGTTGAGGGGAGTGCACACAGCGGTGCAGTGAAAGAAATTCTATGGGTTGTTCTAATCTACAGCAGGCAATGCCCCTACGCGTCCCATGGGGTTTTTGTGCAGCTTGATTTGGTTCCTGTGAACCCATTTAAAGGTGGGGTCCTGTTGTCCCCTGCTGACCTTGATTCGGTAGGCCACTGGGGAGAGTTTCTCAGTGATCTCATAGGGGCCTGCCCAATGGGGCAGAAATTTCTTGGAGACCCCCACTGGGTGGCTGAAAATGTAATACCAGACCTTGTCCCCCACTTGGAGTTCATCGTGGGAAGCTTTGTGGTCATAGTAAGCCTTCCTGCCTTCGACACTTTGTTGCAAGTTCTTTTGTGCAAAGGCAAAGGTGGATTTCAGGTGCGCTTTCAAGTCTGAGACATATTGGTGGGTGGTGTATGCAGTAGTGACATTGGTGTCTCCTGGCTGATACAGCAGATGCAACGGGAGTGTCATCCGTCTTCCCGTCATCATTTCAAAGGGGGAGACCCCCGTCGCTGCATGGGGTGTGGCCCTGATGGCCATCAACACCAAAGGCAGCTTGACATCCCAGTCACGTTGGTTTGCCGACACATATTTCTTCAACATGCTGACAACTGTTCGATTGGCACGCTCCACCTGGCCTGAGGCTCGTGGGTGGTAAGCAATGTGAACCTGGGATTTTACACCCAGGATTTGCCAAAGTTCGGTCATGACTGCTGCGGTAAAGTGGCTTCCTCTGTCTGAGTCCACGCGAGTGGGCAACCCATACCTGGAGAACACGTGGTTCATCAGCAGTTGGGCAGTGGTGTGTGCCGTGTCATTAGGGGCAGGAAGATATTCTACCCATTTGGTGAAGGCACACGTCACAGTGAGAAAGTACTTATTTTGTCTTGTCGAAGTGGGGACAGGGCCGACCCAGTCGATTTGCAGGTCAGACCAAGGAAAAGCGACACCTCTACGTTGTAAAGGGGCTCTGTGACTGGCGTTGGCAGGTTGGAACTGGCAACAAACCAAGCAGCCTTTGACGTAGTCAGCCACATCTTGCTGCATGTGTGGCCAGTAGGCTACTTGGCGCAATGAGTCGCAAGTTGCTTTGACGCCTCTGTGGCCGCCACAGGGCGTGTCATGCGCATGGACGAGCATCACCCCCCGATGGCTCCGAGGAACAACGAGCTGAGGCGAAGTTAGTTGCTCGGAGACATGTACGAGAAGACCTTTCTCAAGCCTCAAGTTGCGTTTTGCAGTATACAGATGCTTGAGGTCAAGAACATCGCGCTTGTCTTCATCAGAGATGGGGTGGTCATCAGGGTAGGTCAGGTGTCGGATCATAGCATGGATGGCTGGGTCTCGAGCTTGCATGGAGACAAGATCCGAGTCAGTGAATGGTGGCGCGAGTGAAACTGCCACAAAGTCATTTTTGTAGGCGGTTGGGTCGGTGTGGGCCTGGGCAGCGGTCTTGGCTGCCTGGCCATGAGTCACAGCAAGGATTATGGGAGGAGGCTCATTAGGAAGCCATTCCTCAGAGAACGTCCAGGAGGTGCCGGCAACGGCTCCCTCCTTGGCAAGGATGTCGGTGCGGTCGTTGAGCTCCTTGTCAAGACCGGGCAGACGTGAATGGCCTTTGACCTTCTTCCAGTAAACTTGCATGTCATGCATGTTCACGAGATGGTCGCATACCATTATGAGTTCCTTGTGTTTGACGGGCTTCTTGGCTGAGGTGACAAAGCCATTTCGCTTCCAGGTTGGCAGGTGGCACATGAAACTCAACCTAGCGTAGTTGGAGTCAGTACAAATGACCAACTGCTTGAGGCCGTGTTTCACAGCGGTTTGCAGAACAATGAGAATACCAGCAATTTCGGCATACTGTGAGGATTTTGGCCCAAGTTGAAAACACTGGGGTGTGCAGGGCTGATCCTCAATCCATACCACACCCACACCGGCCTGGAGTTCATGTTTGTGGTGGAAAGAACAGCCATCAACATAGGCTGTGATCATGTTTTGGCAGGCATTGTCGTCGTGGTAGTGGTGCCGAGAGGGTTCAAGTGGAGGGTCGAGCTGCGGAGGGGCTGGAGCAGCGTCCCCCCGAATGCACTCGGTGCAGGCAGCCAGGCCTTGACCCAAGGCGGCTTTGTTGTTTTGAGCATACTTGACATGCACGTCATGACTTTGCAAAGCCAACAACCAATTTGCAATGCGGTAGCTTGTTACATTGCTATGCTTAATTCTTTGGCTGTTGAGGAAAGTGATGGGTTGGTGGCAAGTCTCCATGACGACCTTTTGACCTCCGATGACACACGTGAAGTGTTTAACTGCCCAGACGGTCGCAAGGAGGGCTTTTTCACAGTCAGAATACTTACACTCGTTCAAGAGGAGCATTTTTCTAGCGTAGCCAATTACCCTTTTGTCGTCGTCATACTTTTGATAGAGACCAGCACTGAGGCAGTGCTCAGAGAATCCAACTTCGAGGTGGAACTCTTTATCCGCGTTCGGATAGACCAGACAAGGTGCAGAACAGAGTTTGTCTTTCAAGGTCTGGAAGGCATGGTCTTGTGCTTTGCCCCAGACAAAAGATGTGTCCTTGTGCAGGAGCAAGGTCAGTGGTCTGGCGATGTCGGCATAGTTCTCAATGAACTGCCTTGAATAGTTGACAATGCCAAGGAAGCTCCGAAGCTCAGTCAGCTTGGAGGGTGTCTTGAGATCGCGGACGCCTTGTATGCGACTGGCCTGTGGCTCAATGCCATCTGGACCGACAAGGACGCCCACATAGTCAACTTTCCGGCGGCACCATTGGCCCTTTTCCATGCTGACCTTAGCGCCGGCTGTGGTCAATTGGCCTAAGACGTGATCCAACTCAGCCAAGTGATCAAGAAAGGTGTGACTCCTCATCAAGATGTCATCGACGTAGATAATCGTGCCGCGGGCGGCAGCATCTGGACAAGCCTTATGCAAGAAGATGTTGAACTCAGCGGGTGCATTATTGTACCCAAAGGGACACCGAGTGAAGGTGTATTGTTTGTTTGCAAAAGTGAATGCCAGCTTGTGCTGGTCTTCCTCTTCAACGTGCAGGTTCCAGTAGCCGGATGTCAAGTCCAGCGTGCTGTGAAATTGTGCATCCCTGACTTTCGGGAGTTCTTGACCCAGTTGGGTCATGGGCCACCTGGACAAAGGAACCTGTTTGTTTAGTTCGCGATAGTCAATGGTAGGTCTCCTTTGACTGTGGCGAGGCCACAGTCAAAGGAGTCTTTGGCGAAAGAGTTCCCATATTTGTAGAAGAGTCTGCGTAGCTGTTCACGCTGTTCATCGGTTTCGAGAGCATCAGCTTCAGCTAGCTTGTGCTGTACCTGTGCCTCAAAACCTGGGAAAGGTTCCACCATGCCATCCGGTGGCTTGGTGGAGATCAAGTGGACATTCTCGGTGTCCAAGGACTGGATTGTGGGACCGGAAGGTCCCTGGTCATCATCTGAGGGAGAACCTTCGGTCATGGTGTGAACAATCATATGTTGGGTGTCAGTTAAGTCGACCCTACACACCAGATCTTGACTGACTGGAAGTTGAGTGACAAGAGCGATGGCTTTTGCTGGGCTTGTGAACACAACATTGCCATGTCGATGGTCAGGTTGCAATTCGGCGGGGATGTCCCCAATCACCGGAACAGTTAACTCGAAGTCATAGAAGTCTGCACTTATGAAGTGGCCTAGAACTTCATTCCTGGGGATCACGACAGCCGTTGTGGTGAGGTTCTGCACCAATAGATAGGTGGAGCGGGATTGGAGTTCAAGAAGTGGTGTACCTTCAAGAGACAGGCCCAAATCAAAGAATGTGGGTGAAGGTTGGAAGTATGTCAACGTGCCATTAAGTTTTTGGTCTTTCTGCATGTTTAGACGAATTGCGACTTCCGCGGTACGCGCTGGCACGGTGACGGCGTGCTCGGCGATAGCTTGACAAGCGTCAGGTATTGTCTGTCCTGAGCGCATGTGCTTTGGGTCAAAGGTGCAGGCATCTGGAGCCACACTGGCCAAAGACCATAGTGCGTTGTTGATGGTGTCGAGCTGAACGCCCAAACGGACCAACATGTCACAGCCGATGCACACAGAGGATGGCAGATCAGGCACCACCAGCACGTAGTGAACAAAGTGCTTCTTTCCCCAACGCACAGGAATGGCGGCAATGCCCTTGGCAGTAGCCGTTGTTTGGGGAACTGTACCCAAAGGAAATCTGACAGCTTTCTCCACTAATGGGAAGCAGGAGTGATCCTTTTCAAGTTGGGAGAAGAGTTCAAGGCTGATGGCAGATTTTTCTGCCCAGAGGGCCAATGTGACATCCTTAACATGAACACCTTGCACTTCAATGCCGTTTACCACAAGGGGGCGGTATCCTTCAGACTGTGACGGATCCAAAGAGCACAGAAATGTGTCTTGGTTGTGGATGAGCTCAGCAGGTGGCCATGGCTCTGGAGCCTGACTGGTTCCTCCTGATGCTGATTCAAGAGTGGCGTTTTCAAGGGCGGCAGTCTGAGTTGGAAGGCTCATGCACAGAGAATTGCATTGGACTTCCCGTATCCGTTTATCGGAAATGGGCAATGGCTCTCTGACCTGAGCGTAGATTTTAAGGTTCTTGATGTCAATCAAGGCTTCAAACCGTTCTAAGAGGTCCAACCCCAGAAGCACTGGAAATGCGTCTATTCTTGACACATAGACTGGGTGGACAAGATGCAGTGGTCCGATTTTGAATTCAGCAAGTATCACCCGGTCAAGGGGAGTCTTGTTTTGGGTGAAGCCGCTCACGCTAACTTCACACTGGTTCAGTCTGAGATATCTGTTATTCAAGCGACAGGATTTCTGCAGTTGTTCGTACAAGGCACTAGACATGACTGTCAAGTCAGCTGCTGTGTCCACAAGAGCCTCACAGACTAAAGAGTTTTCAAGCATGGTTGTGAGGTACAACTTTCGTCCTGTCCCTTTCCTGGTGAGGTCACATAAGAACTGACGGAAGGGAGGGCTTCCATTCACCATTAGGATCTCTGCATTGACAGGCGCCATGTCTGACTCTAGTTGAACCGTAAGAACTGTAGCGTCGGCTTCTGATTCGGCAGGCATGACCAGATCCCTGGTTACCATCTCAGCATGTGAATTGGGATCTGTGGATGGAGGTGTCAGAGATGTGACTCGTTCATCATCTATTCCCAAGTACAACTCATTGTCTGAATCTCCAGGATCTGGGCTGTCATTGTTGCCGATGCCAGGGGCCATTGTCTGAGTCACCAAAATGCTCTGGTTAGTTTCAGTTGTGATGGGCAAGCGGGTCTGGGATTGCTTGCGTGCACCCCTTGGTGGATCAGGCGCCTTTCTCTGCCCACAGCTGTCACTGATGTGGGGAGATGCGACGTCCTGATCCGCCGCCAGTCATGCTTGCTTGTTATCCTTTTCCTTGCGCTTTCGGAGCATTTCCTTCACTGTTTCACTCATGAACTCTTTACACAGGGTCTTCATGTCTTGAGATAACACGTTGGATGTCTTACCATGCTCCTGGTTTTCCTTATGTGGTTCACCGTCCTCTGGTGATCTATCACGGCGGTAACGGTATGACCGTTGGCGGCGCCTGTCGTCGTGAGACCCATCGCGACGATGATAATCGCTGGACCTCTGATGAGTCCTATCGTTGCCAAAGTTTCGTGACCGCGGGCGGTCACGTGCAGGTTGGCGTTCATTTTGGCTAGCGGGGCGGTTTCCGACTCTATACTTACCAGACAGAGTCTTTCGGAGAATCAGTGTGCCTGGAGTGAAACCTAGAGTTCTTACCGTGTGTTGGCCGCGATGCTTCCACGGTGGTGAGTGGCATGTGGGAGCTTGGGACGCCTTCAAGTTGTAGTTCCCTCATACGTGACTCATCATCCATGCTCACAATCTGGGGTTCAGCAGATTTACTCTGTGAAGATTTCAGTTTGTTGAAGGCCCTTGTAGCAAGTTCACGCAATTGGAGGCTGTTCAATGTGCGTTCATCTGCAGCAACACCCAGATGAAGGCTTGTGGCTGGGTGTAAATTGCGGACAAAGAGCTGTTTGAATGACTTATCTTCCTCCATTCCTGGCTCATTCTTATTGCCGAAATATGTCTTGCGTAAGCGGTGGTAGTAGCTATGGGGCGTCTCATATTTGGACTGTTTGATAGCCATGGCGGCTGCTAAATCAGGTTCGTTGTCGCTGATATTGGAAAATTCTCGCATTAGGGCTTGAGTCAATGCGTTGTAGTCAGCTTGGACTATGGGAGCTTGTCGTTCGATGAAGCTGTTCACCTCTCGACTGGAGGTGGCTTTCAAGAGGTACACCTTGTCATCCACTCGTGCTTCTGGATGTCTATGAAGGTGGTATTCCAACTGTCTAAGGTACATAGCAGTATCATTTGAGCCACCCAGGACCGGGTCGAACCTTGAGATGTTCCTAGCAATTTTGTCTAGGTCTCTGGTGTACATACCCTTTGGGACTGGAGGCTGATAAAGTCGATACGCCTCCTGAGGGTCTGCTCGGGGAATTTGAGGAGGCGAAGAGGCTCCTCCCACAGCTGGGGTAGATGTGATTTCATCCACTGTGGTATAGAATGTGTTTGAGCCATAAGGAGGTGTTCTGTCCTCCTGGCCTGTGTTGGCCGACGTCGCAGCAGGGAGAACATGCTTCAAGATTTCCTGCTGTCTTCTTCTCTCAGCCCTGGTGTACTCATACTCTCTTTTGGTGGTGTCAAGCTCCGACTGTGTTGCCTCATGTTTCCTTAGGAGGTCTTCATACTTACATTTAGTTTCTCAAATGGCATCCTTCTGTTGCTGGAGTGCATCGATGTAACCATCGCATGATTCCTTCTCAACATCGTATTTGAATTTCACATCTCTGAGTTCCCTGTCGGTTTCCTGAGCTAGCAGTTGAGACTGATCAAGCTGTTGGGTGAGTTGCGTGACATGGCCTCTGAGCTTCACCATTTCAAGAGCATGGTGGGTGTCTGCCTCTGTTAGCAGAACATGTTCCCTATCCATACGCCTGCTTAGCTCTTCAATCTGCCTCTCCTTTTCTACGATCTGGGCTTTGAGATCAATCACCACCATGGTGGCTCCAGAGAGGGTTTCACCACCCTTCTCTGATTGTTCCGCCTCGAGGTCTTCTTGCAGCAACTCCTTTTCCTTGGTGAGTTGGTCGACCTGGGCTTGCAACTCGTCATTCTCATTGATGAGCTGTCCGACTTGGGTTTGCATCTCCTGTGTTTCTTTAGTGAGCTGTTCAACCTTACCTGTACTCACTTTTACTTGGTCTCGCACCTCGTTTAGTCTACCTTCTGTTGCAAGCTTGTCACTTTGAAGCTTCGTGATGACATCTTGTTGTCTCACGGTCACGTTCTGTGATGCACCAAGCTCGGCTCGAAGGGTCTTGGTCAGTGCAAGCGCAGCGAGTGAGAGACTCGCAAGGAATTTTATCGCCGCTGTTTTATCCCTTGCTTTGCTCAAGTCAACCGACTCGCGGAGATCTTCGATTGTATCGAGCAATTGATCTGTCGTGTGATCTTTAATCTTCTCAACATAATTTGGATTGATTGTGTCAGTTAAATCAATCACGAGCTGCTCTATAGTGGTAAGGCCCTGAGCCATTTTGATCTATGGATGGATAGGCACTTTAAGGCTAGGCTTCCTTTCACTATTGCTACGTGTGTGCTCTGGCTGTATACCCTGGTTGATGAGGAGGTGTACACATGCAACACGTGTGAGCTACAATATTTTCAGAATGGTTATTGAACCCTAGTTAAGAAATAACTGTGAAAGTACAGTTCAGAAGGCATGCAACATGCACGCATTCAACAGGTGGTTAATGCAGACAGCTAATTACTGAAGTAGTATTCTGCAGGGTTAATCCAATGCATCAATTTAGTCAATGTAATTAGTGACAGGGGACATGCATTCAAGTTATCACTATCTGGGCTAATGGCTAATCAGGGTGTTAGCAAGCCTCTTCTCTCAAGCAACAATAGCTCCTGTAATGCTACTGCTAAAGTTAGCAGGCCTTGAGCAATGCTAATGAGTTGACAGTAAGCCAATTGATTCAAGCATTCAACACACACAGCTAGTGTTAGGCTAAGGCAGTCGGCACAGCTATGCAAAGGGGCTGTTAGCGACACTAGTTCTGTGAATACTGCTAGTGGTATGAGCTAGTAGCTTAGCTGAGGTAAGCATGCATCAGGCGACAAAGGTGCTAGAAATCCCTATTTGTTAGGTGAGCACGGCCTGTGTTACGCTAAAACTATGAGCTTAGCTAAGGTAAGCAAAAGCTAGGCTAGTTTGAGCTAGGCTAGGAGGCTAGGCTAGGCTAGGCTATGGTCAAGCTAGGTCAGGCTAGGTTAGGCTAGGCTAGGCTAGGCTAGGCTAGGAGAGCATTAGCACACCTTGCTTATTGTGGGGAGGCTACAGTAGTTAGCTTAGTAAGCTGGAGCAATGCTTGGGCGTTGCTGGTGAGCCACTCCAACCAAACCACCACACAATAAATTGTCTGCCTAATTGTCTGATTAATTTATTCGGGTGAATGTACACTGCATTCACAATCTTGTGTCAAGCGTACAAGCAAGAAACACACAATTTCGCCACTCAGGTGGGCTTTTAAAATACACACCGACAGTTACACGTTCCTCCGCGGCTGGAGGTTGGCGCTGTAACGTGAGTGGTCTACTGCAACGTCACCACGGTGACCTGGATACACCGGAAGTGGAATACTCGCAGCTGTGGCTCGGCGGCCAGCAAGAGAAAAGCTACACACAATAAATTGACCTTATGGCACTATGGCTCACAATGGTGATTGTGCGGCACAATCGACCCGACGTTAGCTTCGTCTATTCAAACGTTAATCAAGAGGGTCTTTAACAGCTTACAGCACAGCTTGAGAAGTTAGTTCGGCTACGAGCGCGACTAACGGTTAGTTGGTAAGCTAAGGGTAAACAGTAGTTCTCCAGCTGAGTCTGCATGCAACAAGTTAACAAACTCGCTCAATTGCTCACTAAGAGCGGAGATTTACCCACACGTTCCGATCTGCGGCCCAGCAGAGACGATAAAAGGGGGCTAAGCTTTTACCACCGCGGAACTTTACACAATGCGATCGCTTGGCTAAATCTACAGGCACGTCCGTATAGATCAGCACTTCAAAACAACAGTCTAGACACAATGAGCCTGTAGTAACTTTCTGAGTACTACTCAAAAGCACTATTATCGGCTAAGGTGCGATACACGCACAATCAGGCGTAAATGCCTCAATCTACAGTACAAAGGCGGATGCCGCACAATACTGCAACATTAATATTAATGCACACAACTAAGCCGCTATTTAACCAGGCAATAGCTACAGTTTCAAGCACTTCCTAAGCGTCTTCTGACGGCACAAGTATCAACAATCCGTACTTCCAGTTCACAAGCACATGAGCCACATATACAGTATATCTCCTGCTATTGCACATGAACACTGAATATTGAGTTGATTGTATGGGCAATTCAAGCAAGTCCGCCTCACGCGGGCCGCACCAAGATGTAGTGGGTGTTAGGTATTGATGGTGTCTGATATCAAACAATTTAGAATTAGTTCAATGGAATTTAAAGAATGGGGCACCAGATAACAGACAAATCAATTAGTCTCATTTGAAGGAATGAATTCCGAGCTTGCTTGAATTTAAACCCAGACAATAAACACAAGAGAGAACTTTATGTGAAAGAATATGTTTATTTCTACTAAAGCACACTCAATAAACAGTGAAATCAATAAAGGCATATGAGGTAGATACAAGTGAAATGTGGTGAATGAGTAACATGAATAAATGCGTTTATAATAGTAATGAGGTAATCAACACACAATGGTATAAATTGAACGCTGGAGGATATGACCCAGCTAAGAAGTGGGACCAAAGGCAATAATACCTGAACACTGAAACAAGCTGAATAATCAATAACGGAGGTATATCTGATTATGCACAGACTTGCAGAGCGCTGAGTTACGAATCATAGGGAGACACTAAGCGGATGAAGTGGAGTGTCATGTAATGGAATAACTATGTGTAGTGCATGCGTGATGCCCAGCGGACAATGATCATACATACGCCACAGACGGGGACTGGAGGAGGAGGAGGCACGCAGAGCCTGGGAGGCTGTGAAGAATCTCAGCTCAACGGGCCTGGTAGGTGATGAAGATCCAACGAAGATTCTGAGTTGAACTCGGCAGGGTCACAGCGGGGCGGAGCAGGCTGCACACTCGGCGAGTTGGTGGTGTGTGGGTCTCTCAAGGCTGACCCACTCGAAGTTCTGGACGAATGACGTGCTGGTCTCTCAAGGCTCTCGCCGACCAGCGGATCCGATGATTGTCAGATTTGCGTTTTAGCTGAATAGCGATGTCTTAACAGACGCAGGACACACGCGCTGACTAGGCGTTTGTGTGTGTGTTTGTCAGGCAGATGCGGCAGACTCACTTCACCAGTTGGAGGGTGAAGCAGGTTCTTCTTCTTGGCTCGTGGAGCTGATGTTGAGTCGAATCTCGGAGACAAAGTCTCAGAGACAAAGTTTAAGGCAAAGTTGTGTAGATTCACTGTAACGTGTTCATGACCACGTAGGCGTGAAATCCGCGTTGGGCTTGTGTGCATGTGGTTTTGTTGTGATGTGTGAGGGGGCGTGTGTGTGGGTTAGTGTGTGTAGTGTTACAGCGGGAAAAATCTCATTTCCTATGCATAAAACTTAGGTTTTGTCTCCCAGCTCTATGCAATATACTTTACCGTCATAACATTAACCTGATTGCATTCAGCACACATTACTGAGTATTTTAATATCAAACATGGCCATCTAAGTCCCATGTAAAGATGCACAACACGAATACCAGGAATAACTATCATATAAAACATCACAGTTACACACAAAATTACAGACATACATTAAAGTCCATCACAATGTGATATCCAAATTTTCATTAGTCTGTATCACAGATTTCTTCTTATTTTGGCAACATTCCAATGGGTGTCATTACAGACTCTCTGGAGCCTAGGGGCTTATCAGAGACAGGCTGTGTGTTGGTGTTTTATGGTTGTTTACTGAGTCTGTTTCTTGGTACCATCCATGAAGAGTGAAAATGGAGTGATTTACCAAGAGGTCAGTGACCTCCTTTACGATCCAACCACATTCCTGATCTGTTATCAGGGAAGAGATTCACACAGGATGCGAGGCCCTTCCAGATGTGTGATGATGATGATGATGATGAAGGTGCATCCACTACAGGGGTGCTATTCTCCCATTTCTTTAGACCCATTAGCATTCTGGCAGCAGCGTTTTGGACTAGCTGAAGGCGCGAGATTTGTTTCTGGGTGAGGCAGGAATAGAGGGAGTTACAGTAATCCAGGCGAGAGTATATGAAAGCATGAATAACTGTCTGCAAGTCATTAAAAGACAGGAATGTTCTGATTTTAGAAATAGTTCTAAGTTGAAGAAAGCAAGTCTGAACAACTTTCTTAACCTGCTCCTCAAATTGAGGTCCTGACCAAAAACCACACCCAAGTTCCTTGCAGAAGTTTTGACGTAAGGTCCCAAAGAACCTAGATCATTCTGAAAAGAGTTGATGGAGTGAGGCGGGCCAATTAGCAATATTTCAGACTTATTGTCGTTTAGCTGCAAATAGCTTTGGGACATCCATCTTTTAATGTCTTGTATGCATTTGTGAAGGGAGGCTAGTCCATGAGGATCATTGGGAGTGATAGACACATATAGCTGTGTATCATCTGCGTAACAATGGAAGGAGATGTTATGATCACAAATTATGTGATCTAATGGGAGCATATATAGGGAGAAGGACCCAAAATTCTGCCTTGAGGTACAACACATGTAACGTGGGCAGTCGAGAATGAAGAGCTACCTGCCATAACAGAATAAAGTCAACATGGCAGATAGGATCTAAACCAATTTGGAGCAGAGCCAGAGATACCAACCCAGTTGTCAAGACGACCTAAAAGGATATCATTATCGGGGCGCCCTGGTGGCTCACTGAGTAGTGCGTGTACCATAAGGCTCAGCGACCCGGGTTCAAATCCGGCCCACAGTCATTTGCTGCATGTCTTCCCTCTTTCTCTCCCATAGCCTCCTGTCTCTCTCTCTCACTGTCTCTATCAAATAAAGCATTAAATGCCTAAAATAAATCTCTAAAATAAAAGAATATCATGATTAACAGTATCAAATGCTATGCTCAAGTCTAAAAGAACTAAAATAAAGCAATGCCCTGCATCTGCAGTTAAAAGGAGGTCTTTAGTGATTTTAAGAAGTGCTGTCTCTGTGCTATGTAGAGACCTGAAACCAGACTGAAATCTTTCGAAAATCTGATTTCCATTTAGGAAATCCAACAATTGACTGAGTACTACTTTTTCTAATAGCTTCAATAAAAATTGAAGTTTTGAGATGGGCCTGTAACTGCATGATCAAGACTGAGTTTTTTTTAGAAGGGGATGTACAACAGCATGTTTAAAGCTGGAGGGAACAGTTCCACTATTTAATGAGCTATTAATAATAGAAAGAATACTGGAAACAACAGAAACTCTTTAAGAAATCAATCAATTAGGTCGTCCTCGGACGAGCCCTCCAGAGGCGTTTCCAGTCATCTCGATCCTGCATGCATCTGGCTAGCTCGCCAGTACTTTCTGCCCCTGCATCTTTCTTTAGTACATCCATGTACGTTGGTGTGGGACGCCTTCGTGATCGATGCCCGTGTGCTCCCACAGCACCGGTTTGCTGGCTGGGAGCTCCCGGTGTCTCTGGCAGTGACCGGCTAACCTCATTCTCCTGGATGCATCTTATATCTTCTCACTCATCCTTGGTAACCCCCCATACAGATGCTTGTTGGTAACGTGCTCGTTCTGGTCAATGTTTAGCACTGCTCGCAGCATTTTGGTGTAGCACCCATCCAGGGACTTATGCAGAGTGGGTTTCAGGGTCCAGCATTCACAGCCATATAGGAGAACGGACTCTACAGTCGCAGAGAAGAAGCTGAGCTTGATATGTCGGGGGAGGTTGGAGTTCCACACACTGGCCATGCGGCTCAGAGCCTTCCATGCGAGCGCCTTCCTCACTTGAAGGTCTTGCTCTGACGAGTTGACCCATGAGCCCAGGTATTTGAAAACATTGACTTCTTTCAGAGCAGTGCCTCCTGTTGTCATTATAGGTGGATGGTGCGGGAGGATGTTGTAGGTGATAACCTCGGTTTTCTTGCCATTTAGCCTGAGACCAACCTTGGCACACTCTGTCTCCACTCTGGTCAAGAGCTCCTGTGCCTGTTCCACACGGTCAGATAGCAGGCTGATGTCATTTGCGTATTCTAGGTCCATTAGGACTACAGCAGGGAGTCGTCTAGACCTCCTAGGTTTAATAGTGAGGCCGAGTTCCTGCTCCCGTCCACTGATGGTTTGCCTAAATGCATAGCCCAGGACTATAATGAAGAGGAAGGGAGCGAGGGTGTCCCCTTGCAACACCCCCGCCAGGATGTCAGACTCCTCAATGTTGCTGTTTGGGGTCACCACCTTGGCTCTTGTACCCGTGTACATGGTCCCTATGGCCCGGAGTAGGTTGGGAGGGACACCGTAAGCCTTGAGTATCTTCATCATCACGCCTCTGTGTATCGAGTCAAATGCCTTTTTGAAATTGATAAAACACAGCACCGCTGTCAGGTTGTTCTTTTTCACCTCCTCGATGATCCTCCTTAAGGCCAAGATCTGGGCTACGGTGGTTCTTCCCTCTCGAAAGCCATTTTGTGTCTCTCTCAAATGGGGGTCGATGGCGCACCGTATCCGGTTTAGTATCATGCGGTTGTACATCTTTGCAATGATACATGTCAGACTGATGCCGCGGTAGTTGTCTGGTTTCGAGAGATCTCCAGATTTAGGCACTGGGATGATGTTAGAGAGAGACCACATATCAGGCTTGTTGTTTTTCATCAGAGCAAGGTTGCAGAGTAAGCAGGTGAGTTGGAAGCACATCAAGAGAACAAGATGTTGACCTCATACTTAAAAAGAGACTCAAAGGGGGGCTCAAAACTGTCAAACGTGGCCGTTATGTTGAGAGGGAGTGGTGGGAACAATCTGAGCTCTGATGTCAGCAACTGTCTTGTTAAAGAATGTGAGAAATTATTTGCGTTTGATAGGGGAACATTCAGTATGTGATGAGGGGCTGACAACACGATCAATAGTATTGAATAACACCCTTGAGTTGTGACAATGTTTCGAGACCAATTCAGAAAAGAAGGCCATTCTTGCATCTTTAACAGCTTTCTGGTAGGTGCACATTAAGCTTTTTAAGATCCCGTAAGAAACCTGCAGTTTATTTGATTTCCAGTTACGCTCTGCTTTGCGACACTCTTTTTAGAGTCTGAGTGTGCTTATTAAGACTTTGGCTTGGAGGTCCTTATTTTCATATGCGCAATAGAGTCCAGAATATTTGTGCATTTATCATTCCAAAGTTTGACTAGCTCCTGTATGGAGGAATGTTTCCACCAAAAAATGTTTTATGTAAACCCAAGATTGTGAAATGGTTCAATTGTAAAAAACGGATCTGAAAATCTAGTCAGTTCTGTAAATCTAACAGGATTGCAACTCCTGCTTTGAATCCTTAGTTTACATTTATGAATCACATTCTACGTCTTGCCTCAGTTTTTCCATTGGTGAAGAAGGCTGAACAGAGGAGAGGAGAGAGACAAGTGCATGCGTAAAAGCACATTCCCAAAAGGATTTAATGGACAGAGCTAATTACAAATGTATAAATATTTTACATTTAGCAAATGTTATCCATACTGGTTATTTCCTATTATTTCATAACAATGTAAGGTAGGCTATAGCAAATGTGAGATGAGTGCGTGCGTAAATGCATGTTCCCAGAATTCCATACAGTAAATTCCCTATTTTTGAAGAATTCTGTCATGTTTTTTAAATAACTTATAGTTCATTACTCTTTATCATTTAATTGCTTTTTTGCTTAGTTATTTTTGTAGTTTTGCTCACTCAAGTGCTTTTGGTATATTTAATATAATAAAGTAATATGCATCCGTTTACCCCTGTATCTATTGCATTTAACAAATAAATGCACAGACACTAATTTCATTGTGTTGTTTATATTAGAAAGATAAAAAAAATTAAATAGGCTATGGCGTTTTGATGTTGGTTTAAGGCCTACAGCTGACGCATATGTGTATTATGTTTTCATCAACACTTAATCAAAAGTTGTTGAAAAAGGAGAAATTGAGTAGCCTAATAATTTCATACTGACTAAAGGCAAAAGCCTATTTGCCTATATGAAAAAGCAGCAGGCCATGAGTTTCACTCTCCAGACATATTAAAAATATTGGCATATAAGAATAGGCTACACAATGCAATGTAATTAGGACTATATAAATGTTTGTGAGGAGATGATATATTAATTGGGTAATAATTTGATGAACAATTAGGACCAGCAGATTATAGTTTTACCTTATCCCAAATAAACATCGAACAAAAAGTTCGGAATTTTGTGTTTGGTAGATTATTTCTCTGTTGTAACAATGCTTCTTGGCAATACATTTTATACCGTTGGAAAGCCTGTTTATTTCCCTTTTAAATGGTGCCCCATTTGTAAGGAACATGCATTTGTGGGATGAGCAGCACAGCTGAGTATGTGGGTTGCGCTCATGAAAAATTTGCCAAATCTTCTCTGCCAATGCTAAACAGCTTATTCTGCTGTTGCTATTGACTCTTGTTTTGAGCTTCCGGTACCCCCAGGTGCTGACAATCAGGTACCTGATTGGCACCTGATTGGCAGCACCTGTGAGCATGGGCCCTGCTACAGTGGTCAATTGGTGTCTGCTCCAAGAATCGGTATGCCACGTTTGTCTGATCTCGATAAGGCCTGTGCGATAGGGCAACTTCAAGCTGGTGTTCCACAAAAGCAAGTTGCGGCATTATTTGGAGTGAGCCATAGTAACATCTCCAAACTGAAGGCCAAGTTCCATGAAACGGGGGATGTCAGAGACAGACCACGAAGTGGGCGTCCCAAGAAGACGACACCCCAAGAAGACCGGTTCCTCACCCTTTCAGCACTTAGGAAGGCTGTCTTCTACAGATTTGCAGTCAAGGTTTGCAGGACGATATGGCACACGGCTGTCAGCCCAGACGATCCGGAACAGACTGCACGCAGCCGATCTCCGGTCTCATGGGGCTGCCAGGAGGCCTGCCATGACTGCCCTTCACCGTCAGGCCCGTTTGCACTGGTGTCGGCAACACCTGCACTGGAACCTGAACCTGAATGTGGAGGAACGTTATGTTCAGCGATGAGTCCAGATTCTGCCTACGGAAGTTGGATCGTAGGGTCAAAGTGTGGAGAAGACGGGGAGAACGCTATGCTGATTGCTGCACCGATAGAGTAACACCTTTTGGTGGAGGCAGTGTGATGGTGTGGGGCGGCATCTCCATCACTGGAAAAACGAGGCTTGTCATCATTGGAGGCGATCTCAATGCAGAGAGATATCGAGATGAGATTCTGCAACCGGTGGCGATCCCATATCTCCACAGTCTGGGACCGAACTCCATCCTCCAAGATGACAACGCTCACCCCCACAGAGCGGGGTTTATCAGAGACTACCTCCAGAGTTTGGGAGTAGAGAGAATGGAATGGCCTGCCAACAGTCCTGACCTCAACCCAATTGAACACTTATGGGATCAGCTTGGGCGTGCTGTTCATGCTAGAGTGACCAACACGACCACGTTGGCTGACTTGCGACAAATCCTGGTTGAGGAGTGGAATGCCATCCCACAGCAGTGTGTGACCAGGCTGGTGACCAGCATGAGGAGGAGGTGCCAGGCTGTTGTGGCTGTGTATGGTTCTTCCACACGCTACTGAGGCTCCTGACTGTTTGTTAAATGAATAAATTGTAAAATTGCCAATATGTCTTGTTTCTTCCTTGTTACTGATAGACTTCAATCATCCAATCCACCAAACAACACCAAACAAGAGTCAATAGCAACAGCAGAATAAGCTGTTTGGCATTGGCAGAGACGATTTGGCAAATTTTACATGAGCGCAACCCACATACTCAGCTGTGCTGCTCATCCCACAAATGCATGTTCCTTACAAATGAGGCACCATTTAAAAGGGAAACAGGCTTTCCAACGGTATAAAATGTATTGCCAAGAAGCATTGTTACAACAGAGAAATAATCTACCAAACACAAATTTCCGAACTTTTTGTTCGATGTTTATGTAACTGAAATTACTGTGAGTACAGTTTGCTACCGGAGAGTGAAGGAATATGTCAGCAGAGTTCAAGTGACCAGATGATGTACAAAGTTAAAGGTTCTATATGTAACTTTTACAAACTTTTTACATGTATAAATCGTTTTTTATTGCCAATGTGTGAGCGGGTTGTAACGTTAAAAAATGAGACCTCCGCCGACTTTCTCCGTTGCCTGTATCAGTGGTAACAGTGTGTAAAGCTACGTTCTATGTGAAGGACTCGGGCCGTTTTTTCCGGGAGACTCCAACGGATGTGACATTATGCGCGCTCCCGTGGTGTCTCTTCAGCTTCACTACTTCACTAGCTTATAGCTTGCTTGCTCGTAACGTAATACTTTCTGAGTGGATATGTTAGTTGGCTAGCTTGCCAAATCACTTCACCAGCTAACGTGATCCATGATACTAAGTTATGTAGCTATTATGACAAATAGTGTTGATTTTAGCCAACAATAAATGATGTAACGTTACAAAGCAAAGGTGTATAACGATTGCCTTCTACTAGCCAAGAGCGATGCAAGGCAGCAGCGCACACGGGACCAGTTTGCCTTAGGGTAACCCTAACCCTTACCCAAACCATAACTGTGGATTTCTGTCAGAAAGGCTTTCTGGCAGAAAGCCCTGAAGGCAAACTTCTCCCGTGTGCGGCAGCGGCGGCCAAATAACGTTATCTAACTGTAAACAAAGCTATGCTAAGGTTAGCCAGCTAGCTGTAACTTAGCTACACTGCATGGATCTGGCGTTTGTACAGTGAACTACAATGCTGATTTACAGTAACGGTGAAATAAACAATGGTAAGCTGTAATGACACAGCAAGGTGAACTACAGTCATTCAGGAAATGATGAATACATATACATATTCTGTGTAGTTCACTAACAGTTAGCGTTATTGCAGATAACAGATAGCTACATTGCTGAGCCTCACGGTGAAACTATTGATGTTTTCACATATGAAAACTGGCTAGCAAGCTAACGCCGACCTATAATGTTATAAATACAGCCAATGTTATCACCCGAAAAAGTTCACACATAGTCACAGTTCCTCCTCACAAAAACACAGCACTGAAAACATACTTAACATACATACAACTTCAATTAATAGCCCGAGAGAGAGAGAGAGAGAGAGAGAGAGATGGTCAAGCGAGCTAGAGAGAGAGAGAGAGAGATGGTCGAGCGAGCTAGAAAGTGAATGAAGAGAGGGAGCGGTAGTAGCGAGAAAGCCGGTGAATCAGAGAAATAAAACGTTATTTTCTGATTGTTTCACAGCGGTTACGTTCTAAAGCACAGAAAGAGGGAGGGAGAGCCCCGTATCAAAATACTGGTAGCCTACCTTAGAAAAAAGATTAAAAAAATTAAAAAAAAGATCAACGGAGAAATTTCTTGCTGCTGTTTGACAACTGACAGCTTGAATTTCAGGTCGTACTTTTTTCTCTGTGCCACCATGGCGATCAGCAAATGTGACTGACATTTGAATGCAAGTAAAAAAAAAAAAAGAAACTGCTTCCTCATCTATCAACATGATGCCGGTCCATCACGTTCATATGGTCACTGTTTTGGCCGATACACAGGATGCTCGCTTGCGCCTACGGAGTGCGGGCACACGCACGAGCACGAGCAACAGGATGCTGACTGCAGTTACCTCAACGGCCACAGGTGTCACTAATAACAAGCATTTTCTGAATCTTACAAACAGTACCTTTAATAAAAAAAGTGTGTTCCTGGTTTGGCTAAAGCTGCTGATATAATAAAAGTGATTCCAACCCCCTAACTGGTACCCTTGTACACAATAATATTCAGTTCATAAGCAAGTCTCAACATGGTGCATTAATTTAGACCAGTAATAAGGACTACTATGTCAGAGTCATCTGGTTATCTGAAATTAATCAACCCCCCTCCAGCCAATCAGCACATGTATAATAAATATTAATGAATAATATTTTGAGAGCTGACTTTTTGGTCACGTCATGTTTCCTCTAGCAGAAGGAAGTTGAGCCAGTTTTGAGGGAAGTGGCACAAAATAGTGATACTCAGGTACAATCACCTTCAAAGGGGGAAATGCTCGTAAAATATGAACCAAATGAATTGTATTTTATCAAAGGTAATGTTGTCCATTCTATCAGTATCTTAGCAAGGACAACAAGAGATTGAGGAAGTCAGGGTCACCAACCAAACCCAGATCTAGACAGGACACTGCACCACCCATGGCTTTACAAAAGCCTTTTTCTGTTTATTTTGTTTGCAGCTGTTGGTGCCAAGTTTGATGGAAATCTTCCATCTTCCATTAATGCGAAGCATCTTGTAACTTGGCTTGTACGCAGTAGAGTGCCCCAAATGCTGCCCAATTTGATCTGTAAGGTAAAATACATGGAATGTCCCTCCCAGGTTCAGCCCCACATTACTTGGGCTCAGCCCCAAATGTATTCAAACTTTGGTGAGGCCCCTGGCTCCCACACTGAGCCCCACTCTCTGCCGTTAATTTACATATATCCACGTCTTCAGTTGCCCTATAAATTTTAACGTTAGGTAACATTATTACCTGTGGTATTTAAGTGACGTTAGCGAAATTATTGAACTGATAACCGTGTTGTAATGCTTCAGTGCAGTGAACTGAATTAAACACACGCACCGTGGGTCTGTACAGGATCTGTGCTTGTTTATGCTTAATGTACTGGAATGTTTTATTCCATGTATTTTGTTTCACATTTTATCTGTTATTTCTATCCCAGCTGTCTTTTCTCCCGTGAGGCACTTTATAAGAACTTTGTAACTCTGTTTTGATAAATGCTATATAAGGTAAGTTATTGTTATTATTACTATCATTATTATTTTTATTATTATAATTATTATTATTATTGAGGAATAAGTGTCTTGTTAATGGAGACATCAGCAGTGACTGTTGAGAGAGAAAAGTGTAATAAGCTTTATTTTTTCTGCCATGCCAAATTTTTCAGATTTATTCTGTGAACAGTTTTATGTCTGAAATGTCAGAATTACAGATTTTACGTGAAATGATCATTCGAAATGCCTTTCTGAACCAACTGTAAAAGAATGCGTACACCAAAGGATTCACAGTGGAATTCAAATAGCCGACCCACAACAGTATTTTGAACAATGCCGGTGGACTCGAGTAACTGATAAAGGGATTAATGATGTTACACACAAAAAAAGGAGTCCAAAAAGAAAGAAATGCCCCCATGATGATAGCGAGTGTTTTGGTGGCTTTAGTTTGGGATGGATCAGATGTTCTCATGTTGTGGATGCTGCGCGCTTGTCTCCGTGCCACCAGGAAAATCTTCAGGTAAATACCGAGCATGACAACGCCAGGAATGTAAAAGGAGAGAAGCGATGAGACTGTACTTGATACTGCACTCTGAAACAAAACACATCCTCCTTCACATGCAACATGATCATAGTAGAACTCCTCAATTCCCAAAATATTGAGCTTGAGGAAGATCATTCCAAAGCCCACTACAGCCGAAACACTCCAAGTGACCAGAATCATGATCAACACAGCATTAACAGTTATTTTACTTCTATACAGCAGAGGCTGGCAAACAGCATAATATCGGTCAATTGATATGAAAGACAGATTTAGAATTGAGGCTGTGCACAGCAAGACATCAGTACTATTCCAGACTTTACAGAACACATCTCCAAAATACCAGCAGGTCTCCACAAATAGGATCATACCGGGGAACATGACCAGCAGCCCCAGCAGCAGGTCGGAGACGGCCAGGGAGAGGATGAGGTAGTTGGTGGGAGTGTGGAGCTGCTTGAACTGAGCGACCGACATGACGACCAGAACGTTCCCACACACCGTCAAGACGACCATGACGCCCAGGAACAGGTAGAGAGAGACACGGACAGACAGAGGATAGATGGTCCTCAGACAGGAAGCGTTCCTGGACTCAAAACAGAGCGCTGGCTCCATCTGTCTGGATAAACTTTATTTAAAATGCATTTTTCAAAACCAAAGTTACAAAGTGCTTCACAACAAGGAACAAGTGCAAGGTAGAAAACATTAAAATTAAACTGAAGGTATTGATGAAATAAGCATAGCAAAGAGATAAAAAGACAAACAAATGACAATAAATAAAATAAAGGACAAATGTAACACAAAATCAGATAAAAAAAAAAGAAAAAAATTGCAATAATGAACGAGGCAAACTTGGCTAAAATCAGACCAGGATTAGAGGTAAGCGTTCCGATAAAAGTCTGTTTTTAGGAGTGATTTAAAAGATGATTCACACCTGTTCCACAAGGCAATGAACCATACTCATATACAGTAAGGACCTTATAGGTGAAGAGTTCTTCATTTAATAAAATATTTGTCATAATAAAACTTTACACTTGAGAATAGCTTCAACTATGTGGAATTCAATATATTGGCATGCCCACTCATCTGAGTGTCTTCCTAGTTGTGAAAAAGGTTCATAAAAGTCACATTTTTACCTGTAACTTATGTATCTTATGTTTGGTTCACCAGGGAAACAAACATGTTGTCCTTTTTTCCTATTTGAACAGAGATGTTATGAAATCATACTGTTTACAATATGTGGAAAAAAGCACATATTGGGTTAGTGACATAAAGCTCATATAGAAAAATTCCTTGATTTGACAATGAAAGGTGATTTGATACTGCTATTCAGGTCAGAAAAAAAATCATGCCAAGTCACAGAAATATCAGCAGCCAACTGACTCCCTGTTTAGCAAAGGCTATCTGATGTTTCTGCTTGCTTTTTACTTCTTCAGGACGGACACAAAGAACAAACCTCTCCTGTTGTTGAAAACTGTTTAGTTTAATACCTGGAGATTATGATGCAATCTTGAATAAGCTCTTAAATAGATTTTACTGCAATGTTTAAGCTAATCTACCATGACAAAATAGCACACTGCTTGTGGAATTATTATTTTCAGTGGTGTTTCACAGTAAATTCAGGCAAATGGTTTAGATTTATTCAAATCACCAGCCATGATTAAACCAAAATTTGACCTGTTCACATAGGATGGGCTTGATTTTTTTTTCACATACACATCTACTGCTCTACTCCTCTTATGTAGTTCTATGGCAGGAGTTGAGAACTGCCATATGACTTGTGATGTCTTCATTTTACACCACTGCCACTGAGGATGTTGTGATATTTAGCTAATCATTCCCTCAATAATTAATCAGAGAAGAAATAATTTTATGGAGACATCAACCAACAGTCAATAGTTAAAGGATAAAACCGGTCATTTTCAACATGGCCCTTATTTTCCTGTTGTTTTTTCTTGACATGGTTTCAGTTAAACAGGAGCACTGCTGTCCAATACACACATACAGGGCCAACGTCATGTCCAACAGCTGAACCCAAAAAGTGATTAAAAACCATCTTTTCAACACAATAACACCCACACTGCAGTTGAACATGTCTTTAAATAGCACACCAATAGATTGGATTAGTGTGAATAGAACTGATCATTTTTAAAACTCACTTCCTAAATTTGTGATGCCAGGTGGGAAATAACAGAGGCGCAAAAAAATCCCCACATATTCTGCTTCATTACCACTAGGAGGTTGATGTAAATGTTTTTTCCCAGTCAGCAAGTCATATTTACAGAAAATCCAATATGCACTGAACGCAGCATCAGAGTTCTTGAGTTCTAGCTCATGCTAGTTAAAATAACATAACTAATACTGCAATATAGAGTTTCAGGCAATGGATAATCGGTAATTGGATGTAGGAAGGTCTGACTGCAGTGAGTGTTAATGTGTTTTAATCACTTTCTGGATTCAGCTATAAGAGATTACCTGTTGGCCCTGTGTGTGTGTGTGTGTGTGTGTGTGTGTGTAGAACTGAAGCTACAGCTAAGATACATCAAGCTCTACAGTGAAGTAAGTCATGAAATTTTCACACATTTTCAACACAATCAAACGTCATGATGGCAAAAACTAAGGCACATGTTGAAAATAAGCAGAATTATCCTTTAAAAAGTACTACATTCTTAAGTAATCCTAGCATAGCAATAATGCAGCAATAATAAAAAGTGTTTATACAATACTCAATGTGTGAACACAAGCTAGCTTCCCAGAAACACATCATACCTGAATGCAGAAACATTTAGTTAAAGTGTCTCTTACCTCACACACTCACAGCTGGACAGAATGAGCTTCCTGCGTGTTTCCTGACACAGACCGTCACAGCTGTAACTGTCGGTCTCTGTCTGGCCTTTAAAGCCCGAGGCTCTGTGGACTGCAGTGTCTCCTGTGGACTGCAATGTCTCCTGTGGACTGCAGTGACTCCTGGCCGACAGCCACCTCAGGGAGTGAAGCTGGACAGTGGATGATGGGCCAGTGGATGATGGGCCGCACTCACTGCTGTTTATATTCAACTCTTTTTACATATCTTTTCATGTTGTAAGGATAACTTGACTACTGACTAAAATGTTTGTAATCCAATCAGGCCAGGATATAATCATTCAAAAATGTATAATAATAATAATAATAATAATAATTATTATTATTATTATTATTATTATTATTATTATACATTTTTGAATATATGAACACTTTTCAAAACAAAAGTTACATAGTGCTTTACACAATAAAAAGAATAATAAAACAACACAACACAATAAAACAGTAGTAAAACAGTGACAATTCAACACAAAGAAAAACAAGGGTAAAATGACAAATGGTAACGTGAGAATGCATAGAGCAAAAAGAAAAAAAACACTAAGAAAGAGGGTCTTTAAGAGTATTTTAAAGGTCAATACACCCTTAGCTAATCTGAGCTCTTCGGGAAGCGCATTCCATACTTTCGGGGCCCTGACAGCAAATCCTTGATCCCCTCTTGAAATGAATTGTGTATGGTGATATAATATGTTTTTCTAATTGGACCCAAGGTGTCTTTAACTCCTCTTCAAACCATTTTGTCAATGAACGGAGCATAAAAGATAAATAATACCATTCAAAATTTGGGACATTTAAACCTCCTGATCTATTATCACGCTGGAGTATTGTGGTTCTAATCCTCGGTTTTTGTCCTTTCCAAATACATTTTGAAACAATATTCTGCAATATATTCCAGTAACCCGCTGAGCGAGGCATTTGCAACATACTACTATAAAAAATAACCCTTGGGAGTAAGTTCATTTTTACAGTAGAAATTCGGGCAACTAATGATATTGTCAACTTTGACCATCTATCTAAATCCTCTGTAATGGATTTAGAAAGTTTTTTATAATTTTTTGTCACAATTTTGTCCAAAGAAGAATAAAAGTCGAGTCCCAAGTATCTAAAATTTGAAACTATTGGTATACCTGAATAAAGATTTGTGTTAGTAGTATTCATTGCCGCGTTTAGAGGAAGTAGAGAAGACTTTTCCAAATTGATCTTATAACCAGATATTGATCCAAATTCTTCAAGAATATTTAAAACGATTGGAAGAGAAGTCGGTACCTGGTCAAGATATATTAACAAATCATCGGCGTATAAGGATGTCTTATGAATGGTGTCCTTCACTGCTATCCCCTTCACTTCTTGAGAAATCCGTATTTTTTGGGCTAACGGCTCTAAGGATAGGACAAATAGCAGTGCCGAGGCTGGGCACCCCTAACGGGTACCCCGTGCAATAGCAAACTGTGGAGAACATTGATTGCCTGTTAAGACCATAGCCATTGGATTAGAATATAAAGTTTTAAACATGTTAATGAAATCCATCCCAAAACCCATATGCTGCATTATGTACCACAAATATGACCACTGAAGCTGGTCAAAGGCTTTTTCCGCGTCTACAGACAGCACTGCGCATGGTGATGATAGAGTTTGCCCTAAATGTATAATATGTAGGAGACGTCTCATATTGTCTGAAGACAATCTGTGCTTAACAAAACCCGTTTGGTCCAGGTGGACCAACTTCGGCAGTACTGTCTCGAGACGACGGGCCAGTACCTTTGCATACAATTTAATATCACAATTAATAAGGGATAAAGGGATTAAAGGGATAAAGGGATTATTCATAGACTTATGATGTTTAATGGAGACTTTAAAGTTCACGACTAGACAAAACCATTTTATAATGCTGCAGAGAAAAGTTGCATCAGTGTAAACTCCCCCATCTCAGCTGGAATCAAGTCGGTTGATGGCGTTGCTGTGACTCAGCTTGTCAGGCAGGTGTCTGGTTTTAGAATATTGTTTTAGGAAATTGTTTATTTAGGTTTATTGATTGTATAGTTTGTGTTAATATGCTTCGGCAACGTTGTATGCAGTCATGCCAATAAAGCCACTTGAATTGGATAGTGTTATTGTCATGTCCTCTGCCTCCTAGTCTCTCTCTTTGTGTGTGTGTGGTCTGATTACAGAGCTGGAGTCAGGTGTGCGGAGTCAGGAGCCGGCCTGCTCAAGCTGCAACTCATCACCAATCTTCCTCTACTACATAAGCCCGGCTCAAACCTCCAGACTCCGCCAGATTGTCGACTCAGTTCATGCTGTTAGTCACTTTCAAGCCATTTAGCCTGTTTTTGCAGTTCCGTCCTGCATTTTTTGCTGTGACTCACTTTTGCTTCTGTGTTCAGATCCTGTCCTGACTCCTGCTGCCTGCTCCAGCTCTGGAAGACTCAGTCCTTCATCCAGCCTGCCCTCTCTCCAGCCAGCTGTCAAGCCCGGACTACTCCACTCCCCAGGCCAGTTATCAAGCCCGGACTCCTCCATTCTCCAGACCAGCCTCGTCCTCCCCCTCCACAGTCCGCCCATCCTGGCCTCCCCTTTCCTTCCTCCACGCCACCTTACCTGATCCTCCATTAAACCATTGTTTGAACTGTCCTGCTGCCTCCTCGTGTTGTCTCTGCCTTAAGAGTCCGCCAACCTCAAACCCGTGACAGTTATAGTGTGTGTGTCTGGATGCTAGACGCTAAGGTGCTTTCATAGGAAGTCCGACAGCGGAATATCCCTCTTGTACATTTGTAACCACGGCGATAACACGGCTTGATCCTGGGGAGAAATTAATGCTTTCAAGAGGAAGGAACTCTTAATTTCCCCCACGGGGAATACCAAGCAAGAGAGCATCCATTTTCCTGAGTTGGCACAGTAAACACAATGTTGGTGACATTTTATAGATGGAACTCTGACGTCCTGTGCCCGTGAAGGCAGCATGAAGCTGCGCTACAGAAAGCTGACAGAAACACTGAAGAGTATGGAAACGATACTCTCGTCTCGTCTAGTCTCATTGGTGTAAACTGGCAGGTTTTAGAATGTTGCAGACCACATTCTTTTGCAAGTAGTTGCAAATTTCAACTCGTCTCGTCGTGAATCTGTGGTGTAAACTCGCCTTAAACAAATGCCCCCCAAGAACACCTCAACGCCCCCCTTTCAAAAATATTGCTTCCAGCGCCCCCCAATGTTCTCTGAACGCCCCCTGGGGGGCAGTACCACCCCCGTTCAGAAACACTAATTTAGTCCATTCACATTAAAGCTAACAAATTTCACTACCCTGTTCGTCAACAATAAGCGTATACATCTATCAAAGTGTTATGACTTCTTTGTAAAGTCCCTGTGCAAGCGAAATGTGTAGTAAAGTAACCAAAAAATAAAATGAAGCACTGACAATAAGAAAAAGCGCAACACAGCCAATTTTAAGTCCAATTTTAAGTTAAACAAGAAATTATTACAAATGCTGAAAACACCCGTTTCAAAAATTGTTACCATATTAGTCGACTTAAGCTGAAACTAGTCTATCAAGTGTAAACTTAGAGTGCTGTCATCACTTACATTATCTAGAACGTCTTTAATATAACAAGAGTGACGACAGTTTTAAGCATAAAGACATGGCAGCTTGTGAAAACCCTGGCTGCCTGTCCGGTTTTCATCCACCTGTTTTCGTCCGTCATGTTTCTCCTAGAGAGTTACGCAGGAATGCCGCCGCTTCCTTAGGTGTTTTGAAGAATCTTCTCCTTCCATCGGGGAGCGTGATCCTCAGTGTTGCGGGATGGAGTAGGGCAAACGGAACATCCTTAGACCGAAGCTCCCTCTTAACTTGGTCGTACTCCTTCCTGCGTTTCATTAGGCTGGCGCTCAGGTCGGGAAAAAACAGCACCGGCTTATCATCGTACATGACGGGACCCTTATTCTCTCTGGACCACTCGATTTTGTCCCAATCTTGATATTTGAGCAGGCATATCAAGACAGGTCTCGGTCTCTGGTCTGCAGGTGGACGGGGTGCAAGAGCCTGGTGTGCTCGCTCTATTATCAGGGGCTCAGTGAAATGCTCTTGTCCCAGGGTGGCAGGGATCCAGTCAACAAAAAAGTTTACAGGTACACGTTCCCCTCGCAGCCTTCCCGAAGATTAACGACACGTACATTGTTGCGTCGGCTGTAGTTTTCCAGTTGGTCGACTTTCTCCATTAAAAAGTCATTTTCTCAACTTGATAACACGAGAGTCCAGCTCCACCAACTGGTCTTCCGCCGTGCCAATACACTCTTCCACTTCGGCTACGCGTGAGCTCAGCTTATTCAGCATAGTTTTCAGTCCGGAGATAGACTGATTAATTTCTGCGGTTTTAGAGTCGAATTTACTGGAGAGGGCTTGATTACGTTTCTTATCTCTTGAAGAATAAGTGAGTCTCCTCCGCTCAGGTGTTCCTGTGCCACCGCCATTATGTGGTCACCAGCCCCCGGAGTAGTTTTCTCTGCAGACGACGGAATTTGCTCACTAGCTGAATTTAGTAGTTTGTTCCTGGGTCTCAGGTCCAGTCCGACCAAATTAAAAGTGTGTTTGGGTGTTTTTAAAGGTTTTAAAATGAATTCGTTTGGAGAGCCCCTGGGCTAGCGTCTACCTAGCTTCGCTGCATCACGTGACCCCCATCAGCAGTGACTGTTGAGAAAACAAAGTGTAATAAGCTTTATTTTTTTCTGCCATACTTTTTTCTGCCATACATTCATAAGCTCATTTCTCTGAGGCACCTGCCATGCCATCATTTTTATGCCTCAGCTGTGACCGGAGGCATTATGTTTTCGGGTTGTCCATCCGTCCAATTCTTGTGAACGCAATATCTCAAGAACGCCTTGAGGGAATTTCTTTGGCACAAACGTCCACTTGGACTCAAGGATGAACTGATTAGATTTTGGTGGTCAAAGGTCAAAAATCAAGGTCACTGTGACCTCACAAAAGACATTTTTGGCCATAACTCAAGAATTCATATGCTAATTATGACAACATTTCACACAAATGTCTGATAGGATAATTTTATATCCAAAAGTTCAAAGGTCAACTTCACTGTGACATCATAATGTTTTCCTTACCACTCTAGCTGAGAAAATGATCTTGGGTCATTCTACGAAAACGGTGAAAGTGCTGTCACTTACTTTTGCAGACACCAAAATCCTTTAAGTTGACGTAATAATCACATTAATTATATATGTTCAATAAATAAAGACTGTCCTTGCAATGATAAAACAAAGTTTATTGGTGGAGGCATACAACCGTAAGGCGGTTATTTCTAGTTTAAGATTTATTCTGTGAACAGTTTTATGTCTGAAATGTCAGAATTAAAGATTTTACCTGAAATGATCACTCGAAATGCCTTTCTGAACCAACTGTAAAAGAATGCGTACACCAAAGGATTCACAGTAGAATTCAAGTAGGCGACCCACGCCAATGTTCCGAACAATGCCGGTGGAGTCGAGTAACTGATAAAGGGATCAATGATGTTACACACAAAAAAAGGAGTCCAAAAAGAAAGAAATGCCCCCATGATGATAGCGAGTGTTTTGGTGGCTTTAGTTTGGGACGGATCAGATGTTCTCGTGTTGTGGATGCTGCGCACTTGTCTCTGTGCCACCAGGAAAATCTTCAGGTAAATGCCGAGCATGACAACTCCGGGAATGTAAAAGGAGAAAGCCGATGAGACTGTACTTGATACTCCACTCTGAAACAAAACACATCCTCCGTCACATGCAACATGATCATAGTAGAACTCCTCAATTCCCAAAATATTGAGCTTGAGGAAGATCATTCCAAAGCCCACTACAGCCGAAACACTCCAAGTGACCAGAATCATGATCAACACAGCATTAACAGTTATTTTACTTCTATACAGCAGAGGCTGGCAAACAGCATAATATCGATCAATTGATATGAAAGACAGATTTAGAATTGAGGCTGTGCACAGCAAGACATCAGTACTATTCCAGACTTTACAGAACACATCTCCAAAATACCAGCAGGTCTCCACAGATTGGATCATACTGGGGACCATGACCAGCAGCCCCAGCAGCAGGTCGGAGACGGCCAGGGAGAGGATGAGGTAGTTGGTGGGAGTGTGGAGCTGCTTGAACTGAGCGACCGACATGACGACCAGAAGGTTCCCACACACCGTCAAGACGACCATGACACCCAGGAACAGGTAGAGAGAGACGCGGACAGACAGAGGATAGATGGTCCTCAGACAGGAAGTGTTCCTGGACTCAAAACAGAGCGCTGGCTCCATCTGTCTGGATAAACTTTATTCATAAAGCACTTTTCAAAACAAAAGTTACAAAGTGCTTCACAACAAGGACCAAGTGCAAGGAAGAAAACATTAAAATTAAACTGAAATTACTGATAAAATAAGCATAGGAAAGAGATAAAAAGACAAACAAATGACAATAAATAAAATAAAGGACAAATGTAACACAAAATCAGATGAAAAAAATGCAAAAGAAATGCAATAATGAACGAGACAAACTTGGCTAAAATCAGACCAGGATTAAAGGTAAGCTTTCCAATAAAAGTCTGTTTTTACGAGTGATTTAAAAGATGATTCACATCTGTTCCACAAGGCAATGAACCATACTCATATACAGTAAGGAACTTATAGGTGAAGAGTTCTTCATTTAATAAAATATTTATCATAATAAAACTTTACACTTGAGCATAGCTTCAGCTGTGTGAAATTCAATATATTGGCATGCCCACTCATCTGAGTGTCTTCCTAGTTGTGAAAAAGGTTCATAACAGTCAAATTTTCACCTGTAACTTATGTATCTTATGTTTGGTTCACCAGCGAAACAAACATGTTGTCAATTCTCCTTTTTTCCTATTTGAACAGAGATGTTATCAAATCATACTATTTACAATATGTGGAAAAAAGCAGATATAACACATATTGGGTTAGTGACATAAAGCTCATATAGAAAAATTCCTTGATCTGAAAAGTGATTTGATGCTGCTATTCCGGGCAGAAAAAAAAATCATGCCAAGAAGTCACAGAAATATCAGCAGCCAATTGACTCCCTGTTTAGCAAAGGCTATCTAATGTTTCTGCTTGCTTTTTACTTCTTCAGGACTAAAAGAACAAACCTCTCCTATTGTTGAAAACTGTTCAGTTTAAAAACTTATATTTGCAAAAATACCTGGAGATTATGATACATTCTTGAATAAGCTCTTAAATAGATTTTACTGCAATGTTTCAGCTAATCTACCATGACAAAAGAGCACACTGCTTGTGGAATTATTATTTTCAGTGATGTTTCACAGTAATTTCACGCAAATGGTTTAGATTTATTCAAATCACCAGCCATGATTAAACCAAAATTTGTCCTGTTCACATGGGATGGCCTGATTTGTTTTTTCACATACACATCTACTGCTCCACTCCTCTTATGTAGTTCTATGGCAGGAGTGGAGAACTGCCATATGATTTGTGGTGTCTTCATTTTACACCACTGCCACTGAGGATGTTGTGATATTTAGCTAATCATTCCCTCAATAATTAATCAGAGAAGAAATCATTTTATGGAGACGAACAGTCAACCAACAGTCAATAGTTAAAGGATAAATCTGGTCATTTTCAACATGGGCCTTATTTTCCTGTTTTTGTTTTTTTTTGCCGTCATGACGATTGATTGTGTTCAAGATGTCATCACTCACTTCACTGTGGCGCTTGACGTGGTTTCAGTTAAACAGGAGCACTGCTGTCCAATACACAGATACAGGGCCAACATCATGTCCAACAGCTGAACCCAAAAAGTGACACAATAACACCCACAGTTGAACATGTCTTTAAATGGCACACCAATAGATTGGATTAGTGTGAATAGAAGTGATAATTTTTCAACTGACTGCTGACATCGGTGGATTCCCTGCTGTGTTCATCACTTGTGTTGACTCCCTCCTTAAATTTGTGATGCCAAGTGGGAAATAACAGAGGCGCAAAAAAATTCCCCATATATTCTACTTCATTATCACTAGGACATTGATGTAAATGTTTTTTCCCAGTCAGCAAGTCATATTTACAGAAAATCCAATATGCATTGAATGCAACATCAGAGTTATTGGGTTCTAGCTCATGCTAGTTAAAATAACATAACTAATACTGCAATATAGAGTTTCAGGCAATGGACAATCAGTAATTGGATGCAGGAAGGTCTGACTGTAGTGAATGTTAATGTGTTTTAATCACTTTCTGGGTTCAGCTATAAGAGATTACCTGTTGGTCCTGTGTGTGTGTGTGTGTGTGTGTGTGTGTGTGTGTGTAGAACTGAAGCTACAGCTAAGATACATCAAGCTCTACAGTAAAGGAAGTCATGAAATTTTCACACATTTTCAACACAATCAAACGTCATGATGGCAAAAACTAAGGCACATGTTGAAAATAAGCAGAATTGTCCTTTAAAAAGTACTACATTCTAAAGTAATCCTAGCAGAGCAATAATGCAGGAATAATAAAAAGTGTTGAACATGAGCTAGCTTCCCAGAAACACATCATACCTGAATACAGAAACATTTAGTTAAAGTGTCTCTTACCTCACACTCACAGCTGGACAGAATGAGCTTCCTGTGTGTTTCCTGACACAGACCGTCACAGCTGTAACTGTCGGTCTCTGTCTGGCCTTTAAAGCCCGAGGCTCTGTGGACTGCAGTGTCTCCTGTGGACTGCAATGTCTCCTGTGGACTGCAGTGTCTCCTGGCCGACAGCCGCCTCAGGGAGTGAAGCTGGACACTCGTCCCAGTGGATGATGGGCCGCACTCACAGCTGTTTATATTCAACTCTTCTTACATCTCTTTTCATGTTGTAAGGATAACTTGACTACTGACTAAAATGTTTGTCATCTGATCAGGCCAGGATAGATTATATATAATAATGATAGCCGCTAGCGGCAATTGCGGGTTCATGCCAGTAGAGCAGCCAGAGCTGAAACGTGGAAGATCACTGTCTGTTTTGCCAGATCAGGCCGTCGAGCAGGACTTGGCCACCTCGGGATTTGAACCCTGGCCCTTTGTATCCAGAGAGAAGGCGACTTACTGACTGCACCACTGAGGACACACGGCCCCCACACACCTTCTCACAAGTTGAGGCAATGACAAAGAGGTTACCAATGAAGCCACAACTACCCAGGTGCAGGTAGTTTCCTGATGCCCTCTCCAACCCTGCCCACTGGCTCCTGAGCCAGGAAGCCAAACCAACCTCACAAGCAGAAGACAGAGAGGCGATGTCACAAAAACATTCTCAACAATTTAACTGTTGGGGATGGAATTCAGAAAAAAATCACACATCGACCTGCTTTTCTCGAGTGTATTGTCAAATATTTTGGTGAAATTTGTTTAAAAACTAGATGAAATAGAAAATGTTGTGCATACAGTACAAATTACAGCAAGATATTGAATGTCACTGCAGACTCACCGTTTGACCGATCTGAACACCCTTTGAAACCCTTGATATCTACCATCTAGAGAATGTCTGTGACAATTTTGGTAGCATATGAATGAAGACTTGTGGAGATATAGATGTTAACTGATTTTGCATATTTTGAAAAATATAGAGTGAGGGACTTCTGAATCGACCATAGGTTGCACTGAGGCAAACTTTTGTCACAATTCAGTGGATGTGCTGAAAAGAATTTCAGCTCTCTAGGACGTACGGGTGATTTATTTTGATTTTTTGAATTTTTGAATGTGAAATGTTAATAAGCCACGCCCACTTAAATCAATCTTTACCAAATTTTATGCATCAACTTAGTCATGACCCTAGATCGTGGAAAACGAATTTCGTACGAATCCATGTAGCCGATTATGAGATATAAACTTTTCACATTTGTGGTGCCCCCTACTGTTCAAGATTAAAACAGCTGTGCACACATGGTCATTGATGATATCTGAACATGTTCACAAAGTGTCGTGACGATTGGACAATCGGTCATGAAGTTACGACAATTTAGCTGACAGGCCACGCTCTCTCTCAAATTGAAAAATTTATATCTTCAAAACGACAGTAGATATCAACAATCTATAAACAAATGTTAAAGAGCTTGGTCCATAGATGGTATTAGCCAATTTTGGTGCTAATTGGACAAATGGTGTAGGAGAAGAAGAACTTTGAATGTTTTTCAAAACATTCAAAATATCTCAAAAATTTTCCAGGTGGACCTTGAGGGTCCTATGGCAAAGCTGTAGAGTATGGTCAGCTGAACATGTGTACAGTTTTGTGTAAATTGGACCAAGGGTGTGGGAGATAGAGCACTTTAAACTTTTTATTTTTGACCTTTAATTATAGCGCCACCAACTGTCCGATCGGGGTCATATTTCTTGTAGGTCTATTCGAAGCCATACTAGACCATGGTGCAAAGTTTCATGGCTCTAGCATGTACCATCTCACGGGAAATTGAGCCCAAAGAGCGCAACAATAATAATAATAATAATAAAGTATCAGTACAAAAACAATAGGGTTAATGCCCCCTACGGGGCATGAACCCTAATAATACATTTTAATATAGCACTTTTCAAAACAGAAGTTACAAAGTGCTTTACACAATAAAAAGAATAATAAAACAACACAACACAATAAAAAGTAGTTAAACAGTGACAATTCAACACAAAGAAAAACAAGGGTAAAATGACAAATGGTAACTTGAGAATGCGTAGAGCAAAACGTTTACAGAAAAGCCAATGAAACAAAAAAAACCCCACAAAAAAAGAGGGTCTTTAAGAGTGTTTTAAAAGTCAATACACCCTTAGTTAATCTGAGCTCTTCGGGAAGCGCATTCCATAGTTTCGGGGCCCTGACAGCAAATCCTCGGTCCCCTCTTGAAACGAATTTCGATCTAAGAACAACTACGAGAGACTTTCGTGCAGACTTCAGGTTACATCAGGAATTAAAAGATCTAAAATGTAGTCTGTGGCCTGTCCAAGACATGCTTTAAAAGTGATAAGTAAAATTTAAAATCAATTCTCAAGTTTATAGGCAGCCAGTGCAAGGATGCTAGGACAGGGGTGATATTCTACCATTTCTTTAGACCCATTAGCATTCTGGCAGCAGCATTTTCGACTAGCTGAAGGCGCGAGATTTGTTTCTGGGTGAGGCAGGAATAGAGGGAGTTACAGTAATCCAGGCGAGAGTATATGAAAGCATGAATAACTGTCTGCAAGTCATTAAAAGACAGGAATGTTCTGATTTTAGAAATAGTTCTAAGTTGAAGAAAGGAAGTCTGAACAACTTTCTTAACCTGCTCCTCAAATTGAGGTCCTGACCAAAAACCACACCCAAGTTCCTTGCAGAAGTTTTGACGTAAGGTCCCAAAGAACCTAGATCATTCTGAAAAGAGTTGATGGAGTGAGGGGGGCCAATTAGCAATATTTCAGACTTATTGTCGTTTAGCTGCAAATAGCTTTGGGACATCCATCTTTTAATGTCTTGTATGCAGTTGTGAAGGGAGGCTAGTCCATGAGGATCATTGGGAGTGATAGACACATATAGCTGTGTATCATCTGCGTAACAATGGAAGGAGATGTTATGATCACAAATTATGTGATCTAATGGGAGCATATATAGGGAGAAGGACCCAAAATTTTGCCTTGAGGTACAACACATGTAACGTGGGCAGTCGAGAATGAGGAGCTACCTCAGGCTTGTTGTTTTTCATCAGAGCAAGGTTGCAGAGTAAGCAGGTGAGTAGGAAGCACATCAAGAGAACAAGATGTTGACCTCATACTTAAAAAGAGACTCAAAGGGGGGCTCAAAACTGTCAAACGTGGCCGTTATGTTGAGAGGGAGTGGTGGGAACAATCTGAGCTCTGATGTCAGCAACTTTCTTGTTAAAGAATGTGAGAAATTATTTGCGTTTGATAGGGGAACATTCAGTATGTGATGAGGGGCTGACAACACGATCAATAGTATTGAATAACACCCTTGAGTTGTGACAATGTTTTGAGACCAATTCAGAAAAGAAGGCCATTCTTGCATCTTCAACAGCTTTCTGGTAGGTGCACATTAAGCTTTTTAAGATCCCGTAAGAAACCTGCAGTTTATTTGATTTCCAGTTACACTCGGCTTTGCGACACTCTCTTTTTAGAGTCCGAGTGTGCTTATTAAGACTTTGGCTTGGAGGTCCTTATTTTCATATGTGCAATAGAGTCCAGAATATTTGTGCATTTATCATTCCAAAGTTTGACTAGCTCCTGTATGGAGGAATGTTTCCACCCAAAAACATTGTATGTAAACCCAAGATTGTGAAATGGTTCAATTGTAAAAAACGGATCTGAAAATCAAGTCAGTTCTGTAAATCTATAGACAGGATTGCAACTCCTGCTTTGAATCCTTAGTTTACATTTATGAATCACATTCTACGTCTTGCCTCAGTTTTTCCATTGGTGAAGAAGGCTGAACAGAGGAGAGGAGAGAGACAAGTGCATGCGTAAAAGCACATTCCCAAAAGGATTTAATGGACAGAGCTAATTACAAATGTATAAATATTTTACATTTAGCAAATGTTATCCATACTGGTTATTTCCTATTATTTTATAACAATGTAAGGTAGGCTATAGCAAATGTGAGATGAGTGCGTGCGTAAACGCATGTTCCCAGAATTCCATACAGTAAATTCCCTATTTTTGAAGAATTCTGTCATGTATTTTAAATAACTTAAAGTTCATTACTCTTTATCATTTAATTGCACAGTTATTTTTGTAGTTTTGCTCACTCAAGTGCTTTTGGAGATGTACCTGATATTTAATATAATAAAGTAATATGCATCCGTTTACCCCTGTATCTATTGCATTTAACAAATAAATGCACAGACACTAATTTCATTGTGTTGTTTATATTAGAAAGATAACATTTTTTAAATAGGCTGTGGCATTTTAATGTTGGTTTAAGGCCTACAGCTGACGCATATGTGTATTATGTTTTCATCAACACTTAATCAAAAGTTGTTGAAAAAGGAGAAATTGAGTAGCCTAATAATTTCATACTGACTAAAGGCAAAATTTGCCTATATGAAAAAGCAGCAGGCCATGAGTTTCACTCTCCAGACATATTAAAAATATTGGCATATAAGAATAGGCTACACAATGCAATGTAATTAGGACTATAGCCCATATATTTATTTTTCATAAAAACTAATCCATATAAATGTTTGTGAAGAGATGATATATTAATTGGGTAATAATTTGATAAACAATTAGGACCAGCAGATTATAGTTTTACTTTATCCCAAATATATGAAAATATGACTATAGTCCTATTTTGCGAAGTAAGACGTGTTTCATATTAAATTATTTGGGCTACTACACAATCAGCCTAGTTTAAGCCCAATCCTTCCTATCAAGAAAATCAATATAGTGAGTTAAAAAGAATAGTTACACAAATAGTAATACAATTACTGTTTCAGCTAAATAATGCTGTAAATGTCAGCCTTTCAAGTCACTTTGGGATTGTTTGGCTTCCAGAGACTTGCATTATGCTGGGTGAGCTGCATGGATCCATTTTATGGTTATTTTCCATTATTTTTTTAACCGTGAAGTCAAGTCAAGTCGGGCCCCCAGCAACATCAATTGTTTTGGCTTCTACACCATTCTGCTGTGGAGCTCAGGGCGCTGTATGGACTAACAAACTTCAGCCAAGTTTCAGCTGGCATGGGGACGAGTAGATAATGACTGAATTTTCATTTTACTATTCCTTACTATTTACTATTCCTTTAATTAAGGTGGTGATTATCTTTGAATATCCTCAGGGGTAAGGCACACATAATTTGATACTGGCTGACCAGAGGTGTCACCACTGTGAGAGTGACGGCTCAATATCTTTCTTTCTTTCTTTTTAATGTCATTTTAAATAGTTGTGGAGCATGTATGTACTTTTTATGTGTTTTATGTGAACCACATTGTATTTGCCTTGTGTATGAAATGTGCTATATAAATATATTTTGCCTTGCCTTGCTTTACCTTAATCTTCCACAACCGGAGGTCCATGCACGTCTCCGTTAAAACACATCTGTTAACATCTGGTAATAGCAGTAGTAGTAGCAGTAGCAGTAGCAGTAGTAGCAGTAGCAGTAGCAGTAGTAGTAGTAGTAGTAGTAGTGGTAATAGTAGTAGTAGAAGCTGGTGGAAGCAGTACTTTTTGCCACGGCGCAGCCAAGGGCATCACGTGGCAAATTCAGGTCATGCATTCAGTCAGTTAGTCAGGTAACGCTTAGTGAGATGTTGCTTTCTGAGATGGCCTCTAGAGCAGTGGCTCTCAAAGTGGGGTCCGTGGCACTCTGCCAGGGGGTCCGTGAAAAGTTTTCAGAAATATTCATTTAAATTATCATGATATAAAAAAAAGTATTTTTGAAATGCACTTCAAATTAGCACTTTTCTCCTGATTTCCCTTTGATATTTTGTTTAGGTACAGTGTTACTTGCAGGTAATTGATTGATTGTTTTATGGGTATTCTGTGTTGAGTTGGTGCAAATATTTTTAATACATATCTAATATCTTTCTAATACATTTCTCTTGTGTTGTTCTTTCACATAACTAAGACTATAGGAGTGTAAAAAATAGGCTACGTCAGATCATTCCAAGGGACATACATGTCAAGTCAAGTCAATTTTTATTTATATAGCCCAAAATCACAAATCAGAATGAGGGGGTCCCCGGTATATTCTCTATCTTATAAGGGGTCCTTGGCTGAAAAACAATTGAGAACCTCTGCTCTAGAGCACATGTCTAAGAGATGGCCTCTTGCCTATGGGCTAAACGTCACATTCAGTCCCATATTGATAATGCCATATTGGATCTCACACAGAGCCACACTTCGCCGTCAATTTACAGACATCCACATCTTCTGCTGTCCTGCAAACCTTAACATTAGGTAACGTTATTACCTGTGGTATGTGACGTTGGTGGAATTAACCGATAAACGTGTTGCGCTAGCCGAGCATTGCTCCCACCAGTAGCGTCATCAACATCGGGCTTCCGGGGCTTTAGCCAGGAATGTTTTTTGACTAGCCCCTAATCTCTTGACAGAGCAAACAATTCTAATCTATATCAGCGGGTCATTGGGCCGGAACGCATCAGTACGCCATTCCAGGAGTGAATTTGACGATGGTGTTTGGACCTTCGGGCCAACCACAGTGCTTAAAACGGAAAACTCCACTCCATATTTTTTTTTTTTTAGCAGTACATAGCAGAACGCAAACGTGAGAAATAAAGTGTAAATAGAACTACAGTGACATTGAAATAAATGACAGTCATTGGAAATAAATAGGTAAAAAGTAATGTAGGATATACAGGCAAATAGTAATAAATAGTAAATAAATAGTAACAAAAAATAGTCACAAAATTGGCATTATGTAAGCAGTAGTTTTTTCACAGTAGTAATTCCTCTTTACTGGGTACTGGGTTTGGCTCTATTAATCCTGGCAGATGAAAGTTCAAGAAATAGAATGTGGAGATAGCAGTTCAGCCAGTGTTTTAATGAGAGAGTGTGAGGTGGTATCCAGCGTTGGACAATTATCTTTTTGGCTGCAGACATGCCGGCTAGCCAGAGTTTGCATGCCCTCTCTGTGATTTTGACTTTGTGAAAAAGTGTACACTTCAGGGCAATCCCACAGAGTGTGCATGAAGGTTCCCAGGGTCCCATGCTGGCAAAACATACAATCAGGTTCTTTTCCGTGGGGTCATATAAGTCCTGTGACATATTTTCAGGTTAATGAATTGGTGATTGGGATTTTTTTGAGGACCCTGCAACATTTTTTCATACTGTATCCCAGTCTACCACTTCTCATATGGGTCATGTCTTTCTCCCACTCTTTCTTGCCAGAAATAGAAACCGTTGGGTGTGATATAAGACTTGCATAGATGTAAGATACAATTCTCCTTGGTGCATTCAAAACCATTCAAAACCAATTCTACAATCTACAAACCTGAAATAATAAAACAAAAAGTATTTGGAAATATTGTAACGGATGACGAGGTCTTGAAAGCTAAGTAAAGTTATCTCCATTTAAATCTTGTAGGACTTGTATGCCTTTTTGAGCCCATGTGTCCTGAATAAAAGGTTTACCACCCGTCAGTAGATTGAGGTTCCGCCAAATAGGGGAGGCTTTGTGCCATTTCCCTTTGAGTCCCAGAAACTGTTCAACTGTTTTAAATGTTTGTAACATATATGCTATTATAGGTCCATAGTGTAAAGTACATTTCTTGTGTGTAATACCAGAAAACAAAAGGTCTTGCAACCTTATTGGTGCTATCAATTCCTTTTCTACATCTTTCCATGGTGTACATGCTCCAGGGTTCATCCAGTAGCTAAGACAGCGCAATATGAAGGACCAGTGATAAATTTTAAAGTTTGGGCAAGCCCAGCCCTCTTGTGATTTATCCAGCTGTAGCGTCGACCATTTGATGCAAGGTTGTTTCCCGTTCCAAATAAATTTGCTCTGTAAAGAATCTAACTTCAACCAGTAATTAACTGGCGGTGCTAGGAGCAGCATGGAACTAATGAAGTTAATCCTTGGTAAAATATTAATTTTCACCACAGAAATACAAGATGGGACTGATTCTGGTAAGGGCATCCACCTGTTGATGTCACTCTCTAACTTTTTAAATATGTTTGTATAGTCGGTCCTTGCCACAGATGAAACAGACTTACTTATCTGAATTTTAATTGCATTAGGAGGAGAATTCTGTAGATCTGACATAAATATGAGAGTGTCATCCGCATATAGCTATATCGAGTGGGTGGAGGCACCTATTTTTATTGGGGAGATTGAAGTACTTTTCCGAATCAACTGGGCAAGGGGTTCCAAAGAGAAATTGAAAAACAGTGGCGATGTGGGGCAACCCTGTCTTAAGCCGCGGAATATTCCAAATATCTCTGAAAAAGTCCCGACAGTGCAAACTCTGGCTGAAGGGTTAGCATACAAAACTTTGACCATCTTGGTAAAAGCTGGGCCAAAGTTAAACTCTTTGAGAGCTCTCCAGAGATACTGCCATTCTTATCTATCAAAAGCCTTTGTGGCGTCAACAAATAAGAGTCCACTGGGTGAGTGATCTTTCTCTGCTTCTCCTATGACATGTAGTAGTCGTTGAATATTGTCTGAGGCTAAACGCCCTTTCATAAATCCTGCTTGGTCTAGATTTATCAGACCCCCTACAACTTTTTATACTTAAAGGGCTAATACCTTGACATATATCTTTAGATCAGCATTGATCAACAAAATTGGTCTATGGCTGGAGCATTCTAACGGGTCTTTACCTGGTTTTGGCATCACTGTAATAAGTGCTGTATTCAGATCTCTATGGAAGTGACCTTTTTTCAGTACCTGGGGAACGGCTTTTATTGGTAGATTTCAGAGCCAGGAGTAGTTCCTCCAAAGAAATCGGCGTGTCTAGTCCCTTTGAATCTCTGACGACAGAGTGGGAAGATCTAGACCAGTGAAGAAGTTTCAGAACGAGTAAAGTTTAACAAACATTTTTTTTAGTGTTTCATTAATCTCTGGGGTGGTTGAGACCAGACCTTTCTTGAGGCATTTTATTGAAGTTATAGACATCTTGCTCTCCTGATGTTTAAGAGTGAGAGCAAGGAGGCGACTTGGTCTGCTCCTCTCTGAGTAATATTTGTGTTTGGTTATATGCATTAAGTATTCAACACTATATTGTTCAGTTCTGCTTGTTCAGCCTTCAGTTTATGTTCTGTTTCTCTAGTATAGTTACACTTCAAGTCTTTCTCTAATAAGCTGCAGTTTTGTTCTATCTTAGAGATTTGTTGCACTCTGGACCTTTTAAGTTTGAAATTGAAGGACTGAAGGATTGGCACATGCTCTGCTGCGACAGCACAAACTGTACCACGTCTCGTTCGGGCGCTACGCCTCGACTACATCTTGTCTTGTCTTGTCATGTATTTGTCCGTATATTGTCGATAATTTGTCTAACGTCAGTTACCCTGGCCTGATCAAACATGATCATATCTTACAAAGTGATCATCATCATATTTGCAACGCTATGGTCGATCTGTGATGGCCTTGCACTACAGCTGGATACCGGTGACAGGTTACTCACCTACAGCCACGGGGAACTACTATCACTCCTTGCCATACAACCCCCACTACACCTTCAGAATCATCTTCCTCAATCACCCGGCGTGCCAGTAGTGAAGTGATGGAAGGAGGGCTGCTTCTTTCCTCCCAGGCTTTCAAGAGGTTCACATGGTACGTCTGCTTCCGTTTTCCCTTCTCCGTGGCTGTAGGTGAGTAACCTGTCACCGGTATCTGGCTGTAGTGCAAGGCCATCACAGATCGACCACCAGATCACCAGGGCAGCACCAAACCGATCAGAAACACAGCCGAGACACCGACAATGCCACAAACCAATACCACCACTCCAAATGACTGCTCCACTCCCCAAACCCCCTGCCCATCAAGGAACCCCCCATGCGCAGCAGCGACAGCCCCGCAGACCCCAGGCACTCCAGCCACCATGCCCCCAGGACACCCAGCGAAGCCCCGCCCCATGCCCCCTGCAGGACCCGCCACCGGCGCAAACGGCCCACAGGGCATCCCCACGGACCCCACGATCAAGCCGCCCCCACAAAAGCCCGACAGGACCCAGACTGGCCGACCGCACCGGCCAACCCAGCAGAGACAGCACCCGTCTCCACAACCCGCCAGCCGATTATCGCCCCAGGAGACGAAAGCCACCCCGAGCGCGACACCGGCAAGAAACCGAAGACCCCCACACAAAGGCGCACACCCCAGCATGAAATCCCCAGCCTCCCGGCAACCCCACGCATGGAAGCAGCATCCATCCCCCAAAACAACAACCGACCGCCGAGCCAGGAGAGACGAGCACCGCCTCCGACAGACCGACCGGCGAAACCGCCCGATCCAAACCCCATCGAGCCCTGCGGGAGACAGCCCGAACGCACGGCCCGCGAGAAATGCCCCACAAGCCAATCGCACCCATGGCAAGCGCCGCAGGAAGCGCGCGGCAAAACCCCAGCCGAGAATCCCGAAAGCTCGACAGCCAGAACACCCAAGGCCAGCAAAGATGCCACCGTCACAGACAGAGGACTCCCGATGAACAGAGAGTCCGTAGAACAGAACAGCCCCCTGAAGACAGAGGCAGCAGTCCGCAACACCATCACTGCCCCGGCTGCACTCCCCGACCAGTTCAATGCCACCCCAGTGAACAGAAGCACCAGCCTCCCCCAGGAAACACAAAGACCCCCCAGTGACTCCAGACTCCCGAATGGCAGTGCAAAGGGAGTGAATCACATAAAAGCCTGTTTATATAAGTGTGTTTTCAGAAGGGATTTAAAAGATGAGATTTAGCTAGCCTGATTTCCTCAGGCAGGTCATTCCAAAGTCTAGGCGCCCTAATAGAGAAAGCGCAGTCACCTTTAGTCTTGAGCCTAGACTGTGGAACAACCAAAAGGGCCTTGCCTGAGGAGCGAAGGCTATGTTCTGGCTCATAAAGAGTTAAATGGTCAGCAATATAGCTAGGGACTAGACCTTTCTGTGCTTTAAATGTAATCAGTAAAATCTTAAAATCAATTCTAAATCTTACTGGTAGCCAGTGCAGATGTGCTAAGACTGGGGTAATATGGTCTCTACGTTTAGTGCCTGTTAAAATTCTAGCTGCAGCATTTTGAACAAGCTGGAGACGTGAGATAGATTTTTGACTGAGGCAGGTATAAAGAGAGTTGCAATAGTCTAGACGAGATGAGATAAAAGCATGAATTACCTTCTCTAAGTCAGCATGAGATAAAAATGACTTGATTTTTGATACGTTTCTTAGTTGAAGGAAGCAAGACTGCACAAATCTCTTTACCTGATCCTCGAAACTCAGGTCACTGTCAAAAATCACTCCTAAGTTTCTGGCCACAGGCTTTATGTTAGATGATAAGTCAATTTTGTGACATCCAACACTTAATGTCTGTAAGACAGTTTCTCAGAGTGTTAAGGCAGTTGGGATCATTATGTCTTAAGGGTAGATATAACTGTGTGTCATCAGCATAGCTGTGAAAGGAAACATTATGCTTACGAATTATATGACCAAGTGGAAGCATGTAGAGGGAGAAGAGGATGGGGCCAAGAATAGAGCCCTGTGGAACCCCACAGGTGATGTCTGCTGTGGTTGACGATGACTTTCCTATTCTGACGGAGAAGGTCCTATTAGATAAATAGGATTTAAGCCAACCCAGTGCTAAGTCTGAGATACCTACCCATTGTTCAAGGCGCTCAATTAAGATAGCATGATCTACAGTGTCAAAAGCTGCACTCAGGTCTAGAAGGATTAAGACTGAGCATTCTCCTGCATCTGTTGTGAGGAGGAGGTCATTTGCTACTTTGACCAGGGCTGTTTCTGTGCTGTGTAATGCTCTAAAACCTGACTGGAATTTTTTGAAAATATTATTATGGTTCAGATAAGATAATAATTGGGTAAAAACAGTTTTTTCTAAAACTTTTGATAAAAAAGGCAGTTTAGAAATGGGTCTAAAATTGGTATGTCGTAGGCCCCATCCTCCTGATAACTTCAAAAGGTCCCTGCCACTTGGCCAGCAGCTTGCTGGATGAGGAGGGCAGGAGCAACAAGACCTTTTGGCCTGATTTGAACTCAAGTTGGCATGCCTGCTGGTCATACCACCGCTTATGGGTCTTCTGAGCCTCCAGGAGGTTGAGCCTGGCCTCCTCTCGATACCGTTCCAACCGGTCCCTCATCTGGAGGACATATTGCACAACACCTTGCCCCTCTATAGCATTAGCTGCTACCTTCTCCTCCCAGTTCCGTTTCAGCAGATCCAGGGGCCCCTGGACTGGCCAGCTGTAGAGTAGCTTGAATGGGGAGAATCCGGTGGACGCTTGAGGCACTTCCCTGTAGGCAAAGAGCAGAAAGGGTAACCACTTATCCCAGTCCTTCCCTGTATCCGACACAAACTTTCTGAGCATCCTCTTGAGAGTTTGGTTAAACCTCTCCACCAGGCCATCTGTCTCTGGGTGATAAGGAGATGTCCTGATAGCGGTTATGCCCAAGTCCTTGTGCAGCTGGCTCATCAGGCGGGATGTAAAGTTGGTTCCCTGATTGGTCAGGATCTCCTCCAGGATGCCTACACGAGAATAGAGCTGGACAAGAGCACTGGTCAGTTTTGGAGTGGTTACAGACCGGAGAGGAAAAGCTTCAGGGAATCGAGTTGCGTAATCACATACAACAAGAAGGTACTGATATCCTGCTGAACTTTTTTCCAGGGGCCCCACAATGTCCACTGCAATCTGCTTAAATGGGGTGGTAATCACTGGCATTGTTTGGAGTGGGGCTCGGTCTGATTTACGGACAGCACTGGTTTTTTGACACTCTGGGCACGATTTGCAATATGTCTGCACATCAGTGTACATGGAAGGCCAAAAGAACCAAGAGGCCAGCCTGAGATATGTCTTGTAGTGACCTAAGTGTCATGCCCAGGGAATGGTGTGTGCAAGGTGTAATACAAGTGATCTACAGCTACCTGGCACCACTAACCTCCCGCTGCCCCCCGATTACCTTCAAAGTGCTTCGGAAAGCTGTCCCTGGGGCGGTTGCAGTCCCTAGTATCCACCCGTGTTGGTCGTGATGGCTGTGTTAGAGTAGATTCGGTGTGCTCGATCAATCTCCAGTGGCAGAGTTGAAGACGTCGCTGGCTCTGGTATCCAAGTTGGTAGCATCTTTCTGAGGAAACCGGCGGGGTCATCGCCCTCCATCCCGGGTGGTAGGTTAACTAATCTCACGTTATTCCTTCTTCCTCTGTCTTCAAGGTTGTTGGTTTTTTGTTGTAGCTTCTCAAGCGACCATTCAGCTCAGTGAGTCTCTCTGAGTGTCCACGGTTTCTTGGATTAGCATGGCTACGCTATCGTGGTCAAGTGATCTAACATTAGCCTTGAATCGTTTGCTGTTATCGTGCTGTTTTTGAGGCAAATTTGTTTTTTTGGTTGTTGCCATTGTTCACGAGGACTAATCGAAACAATATAACAAGTTAAAGCTGAAAATAAAGAATTAATTTAAACGAAAGGAGGGTTGTAGGCAGGAGCTCAGTGTGATGCGACCATCTTGCTGCGTGCCTCACTGGAAGTCCTACTGCAGTGGATCTTTAAAGAAAAAAAAAAAAAAGAAAAAACATAGCTATTAAAGTAAGAGCTGTATGTTAGAACAGCCTAGGAATATAGGCAATAGGATAAGATCAGGTGGATAATGTCATTAACCTTGGATGTAGATTTTTCTAGAAGACAGATATCATAGAACAGTACAGCCCAGACTCTATTCAGAACAATACTCGGTTTGAACCAACTTTTAAGAATGGTCTGTTTTGCAGCTGTTGAAGCAGCAAGGATTATTCGTTTTATTACATATGATAATATAACGTTTGGGTTATGACCAAAAAGCCAGAAGGCTGGGCAAAATAGAAGATGTTTATCAAGTAAATTTATTAATGTTTCAACAACATGTACCCAGAGAGAATTCACGGTTACACAATCCCAAAACATATGCATAACGGTTCCTATTTCAGAGTGGGAACACCTGTCACATAGATCACTATCAGTAAGTTTCAGTCTGAGTCTGCGCTCCGGTGTAAAGTAGACTCTATGTGCAAACTTAAAATGAATCAGCTGATGAGCAAGGTTCTTGGAAGAGGAGAAAACATTATTCCATATCTTAGGCCAATCCAATTCAAATCTGAGCTCGTCAAGGTCTCTATCCCAGACCAATGTAACAGGTAGAGGGTTAATGTTGTGTTTCGATAATCTATCATAGGTTGAGGATACAAATAAAAAATAAATATTTTTCCGATTGGTACCATACAATCAGGGAATTTGACATGATAGATCCCATATGTATCCGTGTCGTACTAATCTTTGCACCGCAGGAGGAGGAGTCGAGTCAAATCATCAACATCTTAGCTGGGAAGACCAGTAGTATAATTTAAAATTGGGCAGAGAGAGCCCTCCTAGTGTTTTGGGGCATGTTAGGGTGGAAAACCAAATACAATTTTTACAAATTGTATCTAAGTCCTTAAAAAACTTGCAAGGAGGTGAGAGAGGGAGCATAGAAAAGAGAAAGTTGATACGGGGGAGAATGTTCATTTTGATGACTGAGATACGGCCATGGAGGGTCATATGTAAAGGAGACCATCTGGTTAGATCGCTTTTAATTTTCGCCAGTAACGAGGTGTAGTTATCTTTAACAATGGAGGGAAGGCTGGGACGGATAATTATTCCCAAGTAACTAACACCATTACACTCCAAAGTAACTGAGAGTGAAAGAAGGGTGATTTTCCTAGCCACTGGATTTAGGGGCATTAAGAGGAATTTTGTCAAGTTAATTCTGTAGCCAGAAAATCCCCCAAAAGCCTCAAAGAGACTTAATACATGAGGAATAGAGTTGGTCAGGTTAGACGAGTACAACAAAATATCATCGGCATAAAGGGAGATAGAGTGAGCAGTTCCTTTGATTGAGATAGATGATATATGTTGATGTTGTCTGGCAGCTTGTGCTAAGGGTTCTAAAGAAAGTGCAAATAGGTCAGATGAGAGGGGACAACCCTTTCTGGTGGATCTGTCAGGTGAGCCAGGGTGGCCAGTTTGAACACATGCAGTGGGACCAGCGCACCATGTTGTTGAAGGTGGGGCCAAAGCCAAAATGTTTTAAAACTGCCCATAAGTGGTCCCACTCCACATGGTGGAGTGGGACCACCACTGCACATTCTCTGCATCAAGAGAAAAGATGGCACATGGCTGTTCCTGAACTGGTGCTGCTTCAATAATATGCAATAGCCGACAGATGTTATCTGAAGCCAAGCGGCCTTCAATGAAGCCAGCTTGGTCTGGGTGAATCAAGGATGAGATACAAGCGTCCAGTCGTCTTGATAAGACCTTTGCATACAGTTTGGGGTGGTGCCGGTGGGGTGGGGGGATGGGGAGGTATCCGAGGATGTGGGCTATCACCGTGGTGCAGAGTTCAGTAAGGTACCGGAGGCACCGCTTGAGGTGGACAGTCTCGATCGCAGGGAGTGGAGTACTGGTGATACGTTGGGCAGTTTTTACCACCCTCTGCAGTGGTTTCCGGTCTGAGACAGAGCAGTTGCCATACCAAACTGTGATGCAGTTGGTAAGGATGCTCTCGATGGTGCAGCAGTAGAAGTTCACCAGGATCTGAGGAGATATGTGGATTTTCTTCAGTCTCCTCAGGAAGAAGAGACGCTGGTGTGCCTTCTTGACCAGGGTTGAGGTGTTGAAGGTCCAAGAGACGTCCTCAGAGATGTGGACACCCAGAAACTTAAAGCTGGTGACACGCTCAACCTCGGTTCCATTGATATGGATGGGGGTGTGTGTGTGCTGCCTTTGGTCTTTCTGAAGTCCACAATGAGCTCCTTGGTCTTCTTGGTGTTGAGGGCCAGATTGTTGTTGGCGCACCACGCTGCCAGGTGCTGGACCTCCTCCCTGTAGGCCGACTCATCATTGTTGTTTATGAGGCCCACCACCATTGTGTCGTCTCCAAACTTGATAATGGTAATGGAACCATGTACAGGCATGCAGTCGTAGGTGAACAGGGAGTAGAGGAGAGGACTCAGCACACAGCCCTGTGGAACGCCAGTGTTCAGGGTGAGGGTTGAGGAGGTGAGATTGCCTAACCTAACATACTGGGGTCTGTTGGTTAGGAAATCCAGTATCCAGCTGCAGGTGTTGATGCCAAGGTCACTGAGTTTGGTGATCAGTTTGGAGGGGATGATGGTGTTGAATGCTGAACTGAAATTGATGGACAGCATTCTCACATAGGTGTTGTTGTTGTCCAGGTGGGAGAGGGTGGAGTGAAGCGCTGTGGAGATGGCATCCTCTGTATACCTGTTCTAGGCAAATTGGAGGGGGTCCAGTGTGGGTGGTAGGCAGGTTTTGAGATGAGCCAGGACCAGCCTGTCAAAGCACTTCATGATGATTGGGGTGAGTGCAACTGGGCGGAAGTCGTTTAGGCTCGCTGCAGTGGAGTGTTTTGGCACTGGCACGATGGAGGTGGTTTTGAAGCACGTGGCAACAGCTGCTTGGGCCAGTGACAGGTTGAAGATGTCAGTCAGGACCTCAGACAGCTGCCCAACACAGACCCTGAGCACGCGTCCGGGGATGCTATCAGGGCCAGCAGCCTTACGTGCATTAATCTTGCTCAGCGCAGCACACACGTCGGTGGGGGAGAGTGTGAGGGTTGGTGGTCTGCAGAGAGCACAGTCTTGATGGCCACCTCCTCATCTTAAGAACTCATCTTTAGAGGTTATTAGTAATTTGTTCTCTGATTTTACTGTAGATAATTCCCTCTGTCTATCCTCAGAAAAGGAAGATTTCTGAAGAGATTCAAGACGGGATATTTCATTCTCCAGAAGTGAAGATTTAATATTGCATTCTCTACTCAAATGAGAGGAGAAAGAAGTGCATACCCCTCTTATACAACAACATTTTGTTACTTCCCATAGGGTATAATGATCAACCCCAGGTTGCGAATTAACCCCGAACAACTGTCTCACTTCGTTAGTAATTTTGCTCAGAAAATCAGCGTTCTGCAGCAGGAAAATGTTGAAACGCCACCTTTTTGACCCAAAGGGTCCAGGGGTGGATTCAAATGAGATGAGAGCGTATGAGAGAAGTATGCGGGCTATGCTATCTACCATTTAGTAGCTGACTAGCTGTAGAGAAAAAGAACCAGTATGCCAGGGGACAGCACTGAGAAGCCCCTGTATGGGCACCGGTCAGTGAGAGCATATAGAGCACCTTGGGATACTGGCAAGGGGAGTGCTCTGCAAGCTGTAAACTAAATAAATTGTTTACAGCCGGGCCATATTAAAAAAACTCACAATCAAATGATAAGCACAGACAGTTTAATCTGAGCCGCAGAGCTGACAGGTTGTTGTGTGTTGTTGAGAAAGAGGAAACTTGACATTCTTTCCTATTTTCAACCCAATGTGAGTGATAAAACAATGTGTTCAAGTGAATTTAACTTGTTGATAGACATGTCATTTTCTAATGATTCATCTGTGTAACTGAGATTACTGTAGAGTACAGTTTGCTACCGGAGAGTGAAGGAATATGTCAGCAGAGTTCAGGTGACCAGATGATGTACTGGTTTGGCTAAAGCTGCTGATATCATAAAAGTGATTCCAACCCCCTAACTGGTACCCTTGTACACAATAATATTCAGTTCATAAGCAAATCTCAAAATGATGCATTCATTTAGACCAGTAATAAGGACTACTATGTCAGAGTCATGTGGTTATCTGAAATTAATCAACCCCCCTCCAGCCAATCAGAATCAATTCATCCAGCACATGTATAATAAATATTAATTAATAATATTTTGATAAATATTTAAATTATAATAATATTTTCATGTTTCCTCTAGTAGGAGGAAGTTGAGCCAATTTTGAGGGAAGTGGCACAAACTAGTGATACTCAGGTACAATCACCTTCAAAGGGGGGAATACTAGTAAAATATGAACCAAATGAATGGACTGATAACCATGTCATAATGCTTCAGTGCAGTGAATTGAATTAAACACACGCGCCTTGGGTCTGTACAGGACCTGTGCTTGTTCATGCTTAATATACTGGAATGTTTTATTCCATGTATTTTGTTTCACATTGTATCTATTATTTCTATCCCAGCTGTCTTTTCTCCCGTTAGGCACTTTATAAGAACTTTGTAATTCTGTTTTGATAAATGCTATATAAGGTAAGTTATTGTTATTAATACTATCATTATTATTTTTATTATTATAATTATTATTATTATTATTATTAAGGAATACGTGTCTTGTTAATGGAGACATCAGCACTGCCTGTTGAGAAAGAAAAGTGTAATAAGCTTTATTTTTTCTGCCATAGGTTTTTCAAATTTTTAAGATTTATTCTGTAAACAGTTTTATGTCTGAAATGTCAGAATTAAAGATTTTACGTGAAATGATCACTTGAAATGCCTTTCTGAACCAACTGTAAAAGAATGCGTACACCAAAGGATTCACAGTAGAATTCAAATAGCCGACCCACAACAGTATTTTGAACAATGCTGGTGGACTCGAGTAACTGATAAAGGGAGTAATGATGTTACACACAAAAAAAGGAGTCCAAAAAGAAAGAAATGCCCCCATGATGATAGCGAGTGTTTTGGTGGCTTTAGTTTGGGACGGATCAGATGTTCTCATGTTGTGGATGCTGCGTGCTTGTCTCCGTGCCACCAGGAAAATCTTCAGGTAAATACCGAGCATGACAACTCCGGGAATGTAAAAGGAGAGAACCGATGAGACTGTACTTGATACTGCACTCTGAAACAAAACACATCCTCCTTCACATGCAACATGATCATAGTAGAACTCCTCAACTCCCAAAATATTGAGCTTGAGGAAGATCATTCCAAAGCCCACTACAGCCGAAACACTCCAAGTGACCAGAATCATGATCAACACAGCATTAACAGTTATTTTACTTCTATACAGCAGAGGCTGGCAAACAGCATAATATCGATCAATTGATATGAAAGACAGATTTAGAATTGAGGCTGTGGACAGCAAGACATCAGTACTATTCCAGACTTTACAGAACACATCTCCAAAATACCAGCAGGTCTCCACAAATAGGATCATACCGGGGAACATGACCAGCAGCCCCAGCAGCAGGTCGGAGACGGCCAGGGAGAGGATGAGGTAGTTGGTGGGAGTGTGGAGCTGCTTGAACTGAGCGACCGACATGATGACCAGAACGTTCCCACACACCGTCAAGACGACTATGACGCCCAGCAGCAGGTAGAGAGAGACGCGGACAGACAGAGGATAGATGGTCCTCAGACAGGAAGCGTTCCTGGACTCAAAACAGAGCGCTGGCTCCATCTGTCTGGATAAACCTTATTTATAAAGCACTTTTCAAAACCAAAGTTACAAAGTGCTTCACAACAAGGAACAAGTGCAAGGAAGAAAAAAGTAAAATTAAACTTAAAGTACTGATAAAATAAGCATAGCAAAGAGAAAAAAAGACAAACAAATGACAATAAATTAAATAAAGGACAAATGTAACACAAAATCAGATGAAAAAAACGCAATAATGAACGAGGCAAACTTGGCTAAAATCAGACCAGGATTAAAGGTAAGCTTTCCGATAAAAGTCTGTTTTTAGGAGTGATTTAAAAGATGATTCACATCTGTTCCACAAGGCAATGAACCATACTCATATACAGTAAGGAACTTATAGGTGAAGAGTTCTTCATTTAATAAAATATTTGTCATAATAAGACTTTACACTTGAGAATACCTTCAACTATGTGGAATTCAATATACTGGCATGCCCACTCATCTGAGTGTCTTCCTAGTTGTGAAAAAGGTTAATAAAAGTCACATTTTTACCTGTAACTTATGTATCTTATATTTGGTTCACCAGGGAAACAAACATGTTGTCTAACAATTCTCCCCCTTTTTTCCTATTTGAACAGAGATATTATCAAATCATACTGTTTACAATATGTGGAAAAAGGCAGATATAACACATATTGGGTTAGTGACATAAAGCTCATATAGAAAAATTCCTTGATCTGACAATGCAAAGTGATTTGATGCTGCTATTCCGGTCAGAAAAAAAAATCATGCCAAGAAGTCACAGAAATATCAGCAGCCGACTGACTTCCTGTTCAGCAAAGGCTATCTGATGTTTCTGCTTGCTTTTTACTTCTTCAGGACACAAAGAACAAACCTCTCCTGTTGTTGAAAACTGTTTAGTTTAAATACCTGGAAGAAAATACCTGGAGATTATGATGCATTCTTGAATAAGCTTTTAAATACATTTTACTGCAATGTTTCAGCTAATCTACCATGACAAAATAGCACACTGCTTGTGGAATTATTATTTTCAGTGATGTTTCACAGTAAATTCAGGCAAATGGTTTAGATTTATTCAAATCACCAGCCATGATTAAACCAAAATTTGTCTTGTTCACATAGGATGGGCTTGATTTTTTTCACATACACATCTACTGCTCCACTCCTCTTATGTAGTTCTATGGCAGGAGTTGAGAACTGCCATATGATTTGTGGTGTCTTCATTTTACACCACTGCCACTGAGGATGTTGTGATATTTAGCTAATCATTCCCTCAATAATCAGAGAATAAATCATTTTATGGAGACATCAACCAACAGTCAATAGTTAAAGGATAAATACGGTCATTTTCAACATGGGCCTTATTTTCCTGTTTGTTCTTTTTTTGCCGTCCTGATGATTGATTGTGTTCAAGATGTCATCACTCACTTCACTGTGGAGCTTGATGTAGTTTCAGTTAACCAGGAACACTGCTGTCCAATACACAGATACAGGGCCAATGTAATGTCCAACAGCTGAACCCAAAAAGTGATTAAAAACCATCTTTTCAACACAATAACACCCACACTGCAGTTGAACATGTCTTTAAATAGCACACCAATAGATTGGATTAGTGTGAATAGAACTGATCATTTTTAAAACTGACTGCTGACATCGGTGGATTCCCTGATGTGTTCATCACTTGTGTTGACTCACTTTCTACATTTGTGATGCCAGGTGGGAAATAACAGAGGCGCAAAAAATTCCCCACATATTCTACTTCCTTACCACTAGGACTTTCATGTAAATATTTTTTCCCAGCAAGTCATATTTACAGAAAATCTAATATGCATTGAATGCAACATCAGAGTTATTGGGTTCTAGCTCATGCTAGTTAAAATAACATAACTAATACTGCAATATAGAGTTTCAGGCAATGGATAATCGGTAATTGGATGCAGAAGGTCTGACTGCAGTGCGTGTTAATGTGTTTTAATCACTTTCTGGGTTCAGCTATAGGAGATTACCTGTTGGCCCTGTGTGTGTGTGTGTGTCTGTGTGTGTGTGTGTGTGTGTGTGTGTGTGTGTTTTGAACTGAAGCTGCAACTAAGATACATCAAGCTCTACAGTGAAGTATGTCATGAAATGTTCACACATTTTCAACACAATCAAACGTCATGATGGCAAAAACTAAGGCACATGTTGAAAATAAGCAGAATTATCCTTTAAAAAGTACTACATTCTAAAGTAATCCTAGCATAGCAATAATGCAGCAATAATAAAAAGTGTTTATACAATACTCAATGTGTGAACACGAGCCAGCTTCCCAGAAACACATCATACCTGAATGCAGAAACATTTAGTTAAAGTGTCTCTTACCTCACACACTCACAGCTGGACAGAATGAGCTTCCTGTGTGTTTCCTGACACAGACCATCACAGCTGTAACTGTTGGTTTCTGTCTGGCCTTTAAAGCCCGAGGCTCTGTGGACTGCAGTGTCTCCTGGCTGACAGCCGCCTCAGGGAGTGAAGTTGGACACTCGTCCCAGTGGATGATGGGCCACACTCACTGCTGTTTATATTCAACTGCTGTTTATATTCAGCATAAACTGCTGTTTATATTCAACTGTCCATATTCAACTCTTACATCTCTTTTCATATCGTAAGGATAACTTGACTACTGACTAAAATGTTTTTCATCCGATCAGGCCAGGATAGATTATATATAATAATAATAACTAAACATTGAACAAAAAGTTCGGAAATTTGTGTTTGGTAGATTATTTCTCTGTTGTAACAATGCTTCTTGGCAATACATTTTATACCGTTGGAAAGCCTGTTTATTTCCCTTTTAAATGGTGCCCCATTTGTAAGGAACATGCATTTGTGGGATTAGCAGCACAGCTGAGTATGTGGGTTGCACTCATGAAACATTTGCTTCTTCTCTGCCAATGCCAAACAGTTTATTCTGCTGTTGCTATTGACTCTTGTTTTGAGCTTCCGGTAACCCCAGGTGCTGACAATCAGGTACCTGATTGGCACCTGCATTGGAACCTGAACATGTGGAGGAACGTTATGTTCAGTGATGAGTCCAGATTCTGCTTACGGAAGTTGGATCGTAGGGTCAAGACGGGGAGAACTCTATGCTGATTGCTGCACCGATAGAGTAGCACCTTTTGGTGGAGGCAGTGTGATGGTGTGGGGCGGCATCTCCATCACTGGAAAAATGAGGCTTGTCATCATTGGAGGCAATCTCAATGCAGAGAGATAACGAGATGAGATTCCGCAACCAGTGGCGATCCCATATCTCCACAGTCTGGGATCGAACTCCATCCTCCAAGATGACAACGCTCGCCCCCACAGAGCGGGGTTTATCAGAGACTACCTCCAGAATTTGGGAGTAGAGAGAATGGAATGGCCTGCCAACAGTCCTGACCTCAACCCAATTGAACACTTATGGGATCAGCTTGGGCGTGCTGTTTGTGCTAGAGTGACCGACAACCACATTGGCTGACTTGGCTGATTGCCAATATGTCTTGTTTTTTCCTTGTTACTGATAGACTTCAATCATCCAATCCACCAAACAACACCAAACAAGAGTCAATAGCAACAGCAGAATAAGCTGTTTGGCATTGGCAGAGAAGATTTGGCAAATTTTTCATGAGCGCAACCCACATACTCAGCTGTGCTGCTCATTCCACAAATGCATGTTCCTTACAAATGAGGCACCATTTAAAAGGGAAATAGGCAGGCTTTCAGGCTTTCCAACGGTATAAAATGTATTGCCAAGAAGCATTGTTACAACAGAGAAATTATCTACCAGACACAAATTTCAGAACTTTTTGTTTGATGTTTATATATGAATATTTATATATATAGCACTTTTCAAAACAGAAGTTACAAAGTGCTTTACACAATAACAAGAATAATTAAACAACACAATAAAACAGTAGTAAAACAGTGACAATTCAACACAAAGAAAGACAATGAAAAAATTACAAATGATAACGCGTAGAGCAAAAAGCAAAAAGAAAAGCCAATCTAAAAAAGAGGGTCTTTAAGAGTGTTTTAAAAGTCAATACACCCTTAGCTAATCTGAGCTTTTCGGGAAGCGCATTCCATAGTTTCGGGGCCCTGACAGTAAATCCTCAATCCCCTCTTGAAATGAATTTGGATCTACGAACAACTAAGAGAGACTTTCCTGCAGACCTCAGGTTACAGGCTCATAAGGAATTAAAATATCTAAAATCTAGTCTTGGGCCTGTCCAAGAAATGCTTTAAAAGTGATGAATACAATTTTAAAATAAATTCTAACATTTATAGGCAGCCAGTGCAAGGATTCTAGGACAGGGGTGATATGCTCCCATTTCTTTAGACCCATTAGCATTCTGGCAGTAGCGTTTTGGACTAGCTGAAGGCGTGAGATTTGCTTCTGGGTGAGGCAGGAATAGAGGGAGTTACAGTAATCCAGGCGAGAGGATATAAAAGCATGAATTACTTTCTGCAAGTCATTAAAAGACTGTACTGATTTTAGAAATAGTTCTAAGAAAGCAAGTCGCAAGTTCTTAACCTGATCCTCAAATTGAGGTCCTGATCAAAAATCACACCAAACTTCCTTGCAGAAGTTTTGACGTAAGGCCCCAAAGAACCTAGATCATTCTGAAAAGAGTTGATGAGGGGGGCCAATTAGCAATATTTCAGACTTATTGTCTTTTAGCTGCAAATAGTTTTGGGACATCCAACTTTTAATGTCTTTTAGACAGCTGTGAAGAGAGGCTAGTCCATGAGACTCATTGTGAGTGTTAGGCACATATAGCTGCTTATCATCTGCATAACAATGGAACGATTATGACTAATTATCACTAATCATGTGATCTAATGGGAGCATATATAGGGAGAAGATAATTGGACCCAAAACTGAACCTTGAGGTACAACACATGTAATGTGGGCAGCCGAGGATGAGGAGCTACCTGACATAACAGAATAAGTTCTACATGACAGATAGGATCTAAACCAATTTAGAGCAGAGCCAGAGATACCAACCCAGTTTTCAAGATGACCTAAAAGAATATCATGATCAACAGTATCAAATGCTGCACTCAAGTCTAAAAAAACTAAAATAAAGCAATGCCCTCCATCTGCAGTCAGTTTTGTAAATCTATAAACAGGATTGTAACTCCTGTTTTGCAAGTACAATCCTCAGTGTTGGAGCCATTTTTGTATTGTGTTCATTAATAAGTATACCATATTTGTCATGTGTTCACCTGTGGTAATTCCCTTTTTGCACAGTAGGTGGTATGTGGAGTATGGGGAAAGTACACATAGGTGAGAAGGTAATCACAGAGCAGGTGTGTTGCTTGGCGGTAGAGGCACACAGTTTTTGACCGTGCAGGTGCAGCGTACCAGGTAGAGCCAAACAATTTGTTGTTTGCACGCAAATTATTGATGGATATTAATTGTATGTGGATCGCCGTCTACACTGTGGATGGGCCTGATTGTGTACAATAAATACACTAATTATGGCTAAAATATGGATGTTCGGGCACTGAATTATTTGACCCACATGCAACACAAAGGCAACCCGTCAATTAGGCAAGTACCGGTATAGCAGCCCCTCAGTGGCTTGTAGGTTTTTTGTTTTGTCAAGTCAAGTCACTATACTCTGTTTACATTTACGAATCACCATTTACGTCTTGCCTCAGTTATTCCATTGATGAAGAAGACAGAACAAAGGAGAGGAGAGATAAGTGTGTGCGTAAAAGCATCTTCCCAAAATGATTTAATGGACAGAACTAATTACAAATGTATAAATATTTTACATTTAGCAAATGGTATTCATACTGGTTATTTCCTATTATTATTTTATAACACTGTAGGTAGGCTAAAGGATTTTTGAAGAATCCTGTCATGTCTTTTAAATAACTTATAGTTTGTTACTGTTACTGTTATCATTTAATTACACAGTTCTTTCTGTATATTTGCTCACTCAAGTGCTTTTGGCAATGTACCTAATATTTAATATAATACAGTAATATGCCTCCTTTTACCCCTGTATCTATTGTATTTAACAAATAAATACACAGACACTAATGTGATTGTGTTTATATTCGAAGGTTTTGAAGTAGGCTATGGCGTTTTGATGTTGGTTTAAGGCCTATAGCTGCCGCATATGTGTATTACGTTTTCATCAAAACTTCATCAAAAAGTTGTTGAAAAAGGAAATATTGAGTAGCCTAATAACTAACTTCATTTGCCTATGTAAAAAAGCAGCAGGCCATGAGTTTCACTCTCCAGACATGAAAAATATTGGCATTTAAGAATAGGCTACACAACGTAATTAGGACTATAGCCCACATATGTTTATTTTTCATAAAATCTAATCCATATAAATGTTTGGGAAAAGATGATATATTAATTGGGTAATAATTTTATAAAGGGTTAGGACCAGCAAATTATAATTTTACTTTATCCCAAAACAAGTATATGAAAATATGACTTTAGTCATATGCCTATTTTGCAAAGACGTGTTTTATATTCAGATATGTGGGCTACTACACAATTGGCCTAGTTCTTCCTATCAAGAAAACCAATATAGCGAGTTAAAAACAACAACAACAACAATAATAATAAAAAATAGTTACACAAATAGTAATACTTCTATCTACTGGTGTAGTACTGTAAGTGCCTCGCTTAAACCAGAACTTTTATTTTGAAACTGTCAAGGTGGAAACCACATTAAAAACTCATCACTCATCACTTCTGAGTCAGAATTAGGAAATCGCTGTCTACGTATGAATCGTATTTTACGAGTGAGGGCACAAACAGCCAAAAGTTTGAATGTAAAAAAAGAATCTGTAAATGTATAAACTGAGATGCAAAATGAGAACTGAAGGCATAAACAGTCATAGTTAAGGATTTAATGTGTAAAACATGGGTACAATCCTCTTTATAGATTTACAGAACTGACTGTTCAAATTCATTTTTTAAGACTGAACCATTTCACAATCTTGGGTTTACGTGCGATTTGTTTTGGCAGAAATATACCTCCATACTCCTCTATATTGTGCGTTGGAGCTGGAATAAAAGCTTGGTCAGACACAAGAAATGCCTCAGAGAACTTACTTGCAGAGCTTGAATTGAAAACACGTGCATAGACACGAGAACAACGTACAGGAGCAGGCTGGGATATGGGTACATTAAATAGCCTTAATAGCATTAATAGCCTTATGGTTGGACATACATTAATCTATTACAGTAACTGAGTCAAGACAAATTCCAGATGATACACTCAAAAAATAACTCATCGGTTCAACATATTTTTATTAGGCACTTGCTCCATCAAGCTTAAAAAAATAAATAAAAAAAAATGCATGATTCTGCCCATCAGTTGTTTTTTTTTTTACATTTTTAACAACCTGTCAGGTGTTGTAACATTTCAATTAAATGCTTTAATGCTAGCCATTCTGAGAGTGACTGAAGCGGCTGACTTCCTTACACTACTGTCCTCATTTGACCTCAAACTGGTCTCCACCGCTCCCACACACAAAGCGGGCAATACACTTGATCTGATTGTGACTTGAAACCGTTCCACGGCAAATCTGACTGTCACCCCTTTACATCTGTCAGACCACTTCTTTGTTCAATTCAGTTTCCTTGCCGGAACATCCTCACGTTCCATCGCAAATGGTCTCCTTCAGACAGAACCTCTGGTCCCTCACACCGGTTCGGCTCTCCGATGAGGTCTCGGCTACCATGCCCCTTCGTAAGGAGTTCTCCTCACTCCATGTCAGTGAGGCTACAGACACACTCTGCTCCTCACTAGCCATCTCTCTGGACAATCTCTGCCCACTCTCATCCAAACCTGCTCGTAAAAGGAGCTGAGGAGCAAGTCTCCAAACTCCTGCTTGACTCTCGTCCCACTACCTGTCTGTTGGACCCCATACCCTCCAACCTCCTGCAGGCCATCTCACCCACACTTATACCTGCAGTCACGCACATCATTAACTCCTCACTTACAACGGGTGTGTTCCCCACTGCTTTTAAGCAAGCGCGGGTTAGCCCGCTGCTAAAAAAAACTACACTCAGCCCATCTCAGGTTGATAATTACAGGCCGGTTTCACTACTCACCTTCCTTTCCAAAACACTTGAGCGTGCAGTCTTTAATCAAGTCTCTGAATTCCTTCCTGAGAACCGCCTGTATGATCCTAACCAGTCTGGCTTCAAACGCGGACACTCTACCTGAGACTGCGGTCTTGTCTGTAGTGGAAACACTGCGATCAGCAGACGACCCGCCAGACGACCCCACAGTCTCGGCGCAGATACCGGCATGCCTCGCCGATATCTCAGCTTGGATGAAGGAACGCCACCTTCAGCTTAACTTGTCAAAGACTGAGCTCCTTGTCATCCCAGCCAGTCCCTCTGTACAACAACAGATCAGTATCCAGCTCGAATCAACTCAGCTCATGCCCACAAAGTCTGCCAGAAACTTGGGTGTCATGATTGATGACTAACTAACCTTCAAGGAGCATGTGGCTTCTGTTGCTCGGTCATGCCGATTTGCTCTATACAATATCAGGAAGTTCAGACCCTACCTGTCTGAGCATGCAGCACAACTCCTGGTACAGTCTCTTGTAATATCACGCCTTGACTACTGCAACTCCGTACTGGCAGGGCTCCCGGCTTGTACGTTCAAACCTCTGCAGATGATCCAGAACACCAGCCCAAAAGAGCACATGTCACTCCGCTATTCATATCTCTCCACTGGCTCCCAATTGCTGCCCGCATCAAGTTCAAGTCCTTGATGCTCGCCTGCAAAACAATAACCAAAATGGCTCCGACCTACCTGAACTCCCTCATTCAGGTCTATGCTCCCTCCCGCTCACTACGCTCTGCCAAGGAGCGGCACCTGATGCTGCCACCACAGCAAGGCCCTAAGTCTCTAGCCAGACTCTTCTCTTCTGTGGTTCCCCGGTGGTGAAACGAGTTACCAAACTCCATTCAATCCGCAGAGTCCCTCTCAATCCTTAAGAAATGGCTAAAGACCAAGCTCTTTAGCGAATCCCTTCTCACATAAAAAAAAAAAAAAAAATTGCTTCTATGCACCCTATGCATTGCCTCATAGCACTGCCTCGTAGCACCTATGTCCTGTTGGACCAGAATTTAGCTTTATAGCACTTACTCTCGTTGTTCTCTCCTAACTAGAACCTTGCTTGTGTTGTATGAAAATCTCATGTGTAAGTCCCTTTGGATAAAAGCGTCTGCCAAATGTGAAATTGTAAATTGTAAAACCCCCACTAGCCCATGGCTCACCAGTGTCATCAGAGAGCAATGGGCTGGGCTCAGAGCAGCTGAGAGAAAATGGCACAAATCCTGTGATCCCACTGACCTCACTGACTATCAAACTCTCTTATCGGCATTCTCCTCCCATCTAAAAAGTGCCAAGACCACTTACTATCAGGAGAAAATCAGCAGTGCCAAAGACGCTCGCAAATTATTTTCAGCTTTTAACTCACTCCTCAAACCTCCACCACCTCCACCCTCAAGTTTGCTCACGGCTGACCTCTTCGCATCCTTCTTTACTGATAAGGTTTCTACCATCAGTAATCAGTTCTCTGAGCCTGAACAACTCAGTCTGCTGCCACCAGCTAGTCTCCAGCAAGTCTCCAAACTTCTGCTTGACTCTTGTCCCACTACCTGTCCATTGGACCCCATACCCTCCAATCTCCTGCAGGCCATCTTGCCCACACTTGGGCAGTCACGCACATCATCAATTCCTCACTTACAACGGGTGTGTTCCCCACTGCTTTTAAGCAAGCACGGGTTAGCCCACTGCTAAAGAAACCTACAATCAGCCCATCTCAGGTTGATAATTACAGGCCGGTTTCACTACTCACCTTCCTTTCCAAAACACTTGAGAGTGCAGTCTTTAATTAAGTCTCTGAATTCCTCTCTGAGAACCGCCTGTATGATCCCAACCAGTCTGGCTTCAAACGCGGACACTCTACCGAGACTGCGCTCTTGTCTGTAGTGGAAACACTGCGATCAGCTAGAGCTGCCGGTCAGTCCTCTGTCCTACTGCTACTTGACCTATCGGCTGCTCTCCACTGGTTTGAGTCCTACCTCTCAGGGAGATCCTTTAGAGTGTCTTGGAGAGGGGAAGTGTCTAAATCCCACTGCTTGTCCACAGGGGTATCTCAAGGGCCTGTGCTTGGACCCCTTCTCTTCTCAATATACACCACCTCACTGGGTGCAGTGATCCGCTCACATGGCTTCTCATACCGTTCATATGCTGACGATACCCAGCTCCTCCTATCATTCCCGCCAGACGACCCCACGGTCTCAGCGTGGATATCGGCATGCCTTGCCAATATCTCAGCATGGATGAAGGAACACCACCTTCAGCTTAACTTGTCAAAGACTGAGCTCCTTGTCATCCCAGCCAGTCCCTCTGTACAACAACAGATCAGTATCCAGCTCTAATCAACTCAGCTCATGCCCACAAAGTCTGCCAGAAACTTGGGTGTCATGATTGATGACCAACTAACCTTCAAGGAGCATGTGACTTCTGTTGCTCGGTCATGCCAATTTGCTCTGTACAATATCAGGAAGATCAGACCCTACCTGTCTGAGCATGCAGCACAACTCCTGGAACAGGCGCTTGTAAAATCACGCCTTGACTACTGCAACTCCTTACTGGCAGGGCTCCCGGCATGTACGTTCAATCCTCTGCAGATGATCAAGAACGTGATGGCGCGTCTGGTCTTCAACCGGCCCAAAAGAGCACATGTCACTCGGCTGTTCATCTCCCTCCACTGGCTCCCAGTTGCTGCCCGCATCAAGTTCAAGTCCTTGATGCTCACCTACAAAACAGCAACCAAAACGGAACCGACCTACCTGAACTCCCTCATTCAGGTCTATGCTCCCTCCCTCTCACTACGCTCTGCCAAGGAGCGGCGCCTGGTGGCGCCACCACAACAAGGCCCTAAATCTCTAGCCAGACTCTTCAGTGGTTCCTTGGTGGTGGAACAAGTTACCAAACTCCATTTGATCTGCAGAGTCCCTCTCAATCCTTAAGAAAAGGCTAAAGACCCAGCTCTTCAGCGAATACCTTCTCACCTAATGGCCCATGTAACTGTAAAAAAAAGAAATTACTCTATGCACTCTGTGCATTGCCTCATAGCACTGCCTCGTAGCACCTATGTCCTGTTGGACCAGAACGTAGCTTTATAGCACTTACTCTCGTTGTTCTCTCCTAACTAGAACCTTGCTTGTGTTGTATGAAAATCTCGTGTAAGTCGCTTTGGAAAAAAGCATCTGCCGAATGTGAAATTGTTGTTGTTGTACACAGTTACGTGGCTGTGTTGTTTGATCTTAAATTATGTTATTGTCTAACTGGACTAACTTACCATTTAGTTATTGCACTGTCAATTACTAACAATGTATGAATTGTTCATTAACAAAAAATAATTATACAACAACATATTTGCATTCATATGTATCACCGGACCTGTAATATAATGTGGGTGTAAGTGGACAATGATTCATACAAAGTGACCATGTTTATTTTCTTTATTATTTGTGGAGTTTGTAAGTTCCTATGTTTGCAGTAGAGTGTTATAAATCAGTTAACAGAGAATCATATTGCAGGTTATTTTTGACAAAATTATATTCTTCGGCATTTGACCAACAGATATCTCTAAAATGCATCAGCTTTTCAAGCCATGCACTCGTAACTAATCATAATGTCTTAAGTTTCTCATTTTTTGACAAATGACCATATTGTTTTTGGACCCCGCAATTGCCGCTTGCGGCTATATTGGCAAATATTTTTCTTCCTCCATTTTCTCTTCTGCCCTAAAAGTATCTGGATCTCATAAACCGTACAAGCTACAGCAACCAAACTTGGCAGATCGATCCAAAGTCTCAGCCGCTACTAAGGCATTAAAACACACGTCAATTGGCGTCATGGTGGTGCTATAACAAGCAACTTGATGTTTTGGTTTGTAACTTCTGAACCATAAATCGTAACTAACCAGAACAAGTACTACTATCACAACTAACACTACTACTGCAACTTAGAGGTCCTACTACTGCTGCTACTATTACTACTAGTACTATTGCTACTTCTACTGGTACTAATACTGCTATCATTTTAAACTCCTAATTCAACTACTCCAAAGACTTAAACTACTACTACTATTACTGTTGTACTACTACTGCTGCTACTACAGCGACTACTGCTACTACTACCACTATTGCTACTTCTACTGTTTCTACTATAATACTGGTAGTCCAAATACTACTACTGATCAAAGGCTTCTCTCCTTTCTCTGCAGACACTTTCGGCAGAGCTCCCCCGGGTGTCCTATTCATGACACTGTTGATTCTCCCTGTACTGTTGTGTCATGTTTATGACACCAGGGGGAGCTCTACTGACATTGTACCCTTAACATTCAAGGCTTGTATTCAGTCGTTTCTTATAATCACTGCCACCTAATCCTACTATAAAAAGAGGAAAACTCTGTCCGTCTCTATGTCTGTATCCATTTTGTGCCTCAATGGGTTGGCCAATCAATCTGAAACTGCACATGGGCGTTGAGCATTGGCATAGCCAGGGACTGACGAAGCTGATTTTTCCATTTTCCAAAATTTACGCTGTTTATGTGCCTTTTTGGCAAGTCTGCACATAGTTGTGGCGTGCACATCCCCAGGTATGGACTAGTTATTCTAAAATCCAGTCATTTGCTGTAGTCAAATATGACCATCTACAGTGTATTTCACTGTGTAACATAGACACATCTCTACTACTACTGCTACTACTACTACTACAGTTGCTGCTACTGCTACTACCACTAGTGGTACTTCTGTTTCTAATACTGATAGTATTAGAACTACTACTGCTAATTGTATTACTTCTCCTCCTGATATTACAACTGCTGCTTTTACAACAACCCATAATACTACAACCTTTAAAAACGTTATTAGACCTACCTGTAGGCATGGGCCGGTTTCCGGTTTCAAGGTATACCGCGGTTTGAAAAAGTCATGGTTCCAAAACCACTAATATTTCCCGTCATACCGTTCCGACGGTATGAGCTGTTTTTACCCCCAAGTTAAAATGACTATTCTCAAAGAGAGAAAGTGCAGGGAATCCCCCAGGCGGCGTGCAGACTGCAGAGGAACAAGCCCCGCCCCTCGGCTGCGTACAGAGCAGTCAGCACTCAGCAGTCAGTCAGCTGTGTTTACAATCCGTGTGTAACGTATAATGGCCGAAGGAGGTGAACCCCCCAAACTTTTCCCTGTCGAAAAAGACTAAGTAGGCTGTATGGGAATATTTTGATTATCGAAAAAAAAACACAGACGGCCACGGCTTAGAGGAGGAAGGTCACCCAACATGCAAAACATGCTGCCACCCATCGCTTTTTGCCAAATTCAAGGTAACGTTATCTTGAAATTAACTTGAGCGCGCATCGGACAGAAACTATTTTCCACCGGCAGGTTCGAGGAGTCTTTCATGGTCATGGGACCAGAGAGTTACCGTGCCTAGCTAGCTAGCTGACATTAGTGAAATAAATAGTCTAGGCTAGCTACCGAGGCAGATAACATGGCTAATTAGCTAGCTAACATCAGCTAGTTTTTTTTCCCCCTAACGTTACTTCATTGAGCGAATATCTTGCGCAGGGCAAACCACTGAATGACCATGAAAGACTCCTCGAACCTGCCGGTGGAAAATGAGGCACAAACTTGTGTTACGGCTGAAATACATGGGACACGGACGCGACGCGTCACGTAGGTGGGGCGGAGCGGCGTTTTTAACCTGCTACACAGACTCCGTCTTTGTAGCGTGTGGTTGCATGGTTTTCTGAGGAGATATCAAGTGGGATACTTCGGTTTGGTTTGGAAGTGTAGGCTATATTAACTGGTATTGAATTAATTAACTAGATCGTTTTAACTACAGGATCATGGATCATGGACACACTGATTTGAAAAACACCCACACGGTCACTCTGCTGCGTCACATTGCCTCTGGTACAATGAGGTATTTATTTTAATCATTTTTAAACAGATTGTACTCGTTTTTTACACAGTTCTATGGAGTTTTTACCTGTTTGAGGGCCGCGTAGCTGCGCGTAGAGGGGAAAAAATAGATCAGACGGGCAAAAATAGAGATGAGTTGTGCAATGCCCGCGCGGGTGAGCGCGGCTTCCGTGGTCCGTGTAGCAGCTTCAGTTGATTATTATGGACGCGCTCTGTTGCGGGCACTCCGCGGCAGACGTGTCGCGCCGCGTCCGTGTCCCATGTATTTCGGCCGTTAGGCCTATATGGAGAGAGAGAGAGCGAGTGTGTATGTGTGTGTGAGTGTGAGAGAGAGAGAGACAGAGAGAGCGAGTGTGTGAGTGTGAGAGAGAGAGAGACAGAGAGAGCGAGTGTGTGAGAGAGAGAGTGAGAGTGTGTGTGTGTGACAGAGAGAGAGAGAGAGAGTGTGTGTGTGTGTGTGTGTTTACGCGTGTATGTGCGTGCGCATCAACAATGAAACAATCAATATTATGTGTCCACCCCATTTTACAAAAGATAAGCACTTATTTGATATTATTATTATTATGGCAAAAAATGTGTGATTGTTTATTTTTACCCAGAGATTTTACAATGAAACATTTTAGAGGTGCGCAATACCGCAATACCGTGAAACCGTGATATTTTTGCCTAAGGTTATCATACCGTCAAAATCTCATACCGGCCCATGCCTACCTACCTGTCCTTTCATGTATTGATAACGACAGGACCTTTGGCTTTCAGATAAATTGCATAAGATCGGCTGTTCATCTCCCTCCACTGGCTCCCAGTCACCCACATCAAGTTCAAGTCCTTGATGCTCACCTACAAAACAGCAACCAAAACGGAACCGACCTACCTGAACTCCCTCATTCAGGTCTATGCTCCCTCCCGTTCACTACGCTCTGCCATGGAGCGGCGCCTGGTGCTGCCACCACAGCAAGGCCCTAAGTCTCTAGCCAGACTCTTCTTCTGTGGTTCCTCGGTGGTGGAACGAGTTACCAAACTCCATTCGATCGGCAGAGTCCCTCTCAATCCTTAAGAAAAGGCTAAAGACCCAGCTCTTCAGCGAATACCTTCTCACAACAAAAAAAAAAAATTGCTTCTATGCACTCTATGCATTGCCTCATAGCACTGCCTTGTAGCACCTATGTCCTGTTGGACCAGAACTTAGCTCTGTAGCACTTACTCTCGTTGTTCTCTCCTAACTAGAACCTTGCTTGTGTTGTATGCAAATCTCATGTGTAAGTCCCTTTGGATAAAAGCGTCTGCCAAATGTGAAATTGTAAATTGTACTGGAATGTTTTATTCCATGTATTTTGTTTCATGTTTTATCTCTTATTTACCCCAGCTGTCTTTTCTCCTGTGAGCCATCTTCTAAGGACATGATAAGTGCTATATAAGGTAAGTTATTATAATTATTATTATTATTATTATGGTTATTATTGTTGTTGTTGAGAAATATGTGTCTTGTTAATGGAGGCATCAGCAGTTTTTTGGGGATATTTTATTTTCAGATTTATTTTACAATCATACAGAACACAGAACAACAAAGAAATCCCAATCCCCTACCTACCCGTCCTGCGTAAAACCAATTAGAAGGAAAAATAAAATAAAAGGTCAGTGGATAGAGTGACACACAAGGAGACACTGCACCAACACAGTGTTATATCGTTTAAAGAGGCCTTCTAGCTAACCAGAAATGATCATATCCCTATGATGGCGTCAGTGATTTGCCTATATACTCTAGGTACGGCTGCCAAATTTTCAGAAAGGTGTTGTATCTTTTTCTAAGACAATATGTTATGGAGGAATACAACTGTTCATTCCCAAAGACCATCTATCAATGAGGAGAGGGGAATCAGATTTCCATGTCACTGTTATGCATTTCCTGGCCACACACAAAGCGATTTCCATAAATTTAATTTGGGAATTAGTTGAAGATATACTGACCCCAGTAAGCAAAGCTCATGATCTAATGGGAAGGTAACTCCTGTGATCATGGTCAAGGTCATCACCTTTGTACAAAGCCAGGTACAGTGCAGGAAGGAGCGACCTCTATACCACATCTGAAGCACATTTCTGACAATTCAGGTTTGGATTTGAGCTGTTCATCAATTGTTATGTTCAGATCTGATTCCCATCTTGCTCTAGATTTGTGCAAACCTGGCTTCGGGTTAGCACCCGGATTGGGTTCAGCAGCAAGGACTACATTTTAGAAATACATTTGTATGCATGTCCCTCATGAAGCAGTCTCTCCACATCAGTAAATACAGGTAAAGTCATTCCAGGGCCCAGGTTGGTTCTAAGGAAAGATCTTAACTGAAGATAGCAGAAAAAGGTCTTGCTGGACAGGTCATAGGACATGAGAACTCCTTTTTCGTAACAGTCTTCCAAATGTTGGATCTCTTTATGATGCCAAGTCTCCAGAATCGTGTTATTTAGAGTCATGGATATGAGTTCATTTTGTCTAAGAGGTGTTTTTGGTGACAGTCCCATTTTAAATAAATAAGGCCATTCCAGCCTATTGAAGGCCTTTCAGTGTCTAAAGCTACAGCTATACTAGGCTCAGTCTTAGATATTGTTATTAAAGAGCCTACATAAATTGTTAGCTGACGAACACTTCAAAATAAAGCCACCCTGGTCTTGATTAATTAATTGTGGCAAGTATTGGCCAAGCCAAGAGCACTTTAATGGGTCTCTATTTTTTTTTTTGAATCACAGTGATTATGGCAGTAGAGAATGATTCAGGGAGAGTTTGAGTTCTAGATGCCAAATTAATTACATCCATGATAAGGGGGATGAGTAGATCCTTAAATTCTCTATACAATTCAGGGGGGAAACCGTCTTCCCCTAGTGATTTATTAGATTGTAATGAGCCCAAGGCCTTTTCAATTTCTTCCCGAGTAAAGGGAAGATCAAAATTCTTTTGGTCTTCTTGGCCAAGTTTGGGGAGTTCAGTAGTGGACAGAAATTCATCAATCTTAGTCAGATCTTCTGGCAATTCCGATGTATATAAATTTCTATAAAACTGTTTAAATGTGTCATTAATTTCTATTGGATTATATGGGACTGAACCCGTGTCAGTTTGAATTGCGTTAATTGTCCTGGAGCTTTCCTCTGTTTTCAGTTGCCAAGATTTTGTGTGCCTTCTCTCCCAATTCATAATATCTTTGTTTAGTTCTTAAAATGGCTTTTTCAATTTTATAAGTGTCTAATGTATTGTATTTGAGCTTTTTATTTACCAGCGATTGGTATAATTCCTTGGACCCAGACTGTTGGGCCTTTTCCAAATCCCAAATTTCTGCTTCCATTTCTTCTATTTCTGCCATATATGTATTCTTAATACCTTTTGTATAGGAGATTATTTGTCCCCTTAAATATGCTTTTAGCGTGTCCCATAATGTAGAACTATTGGGAGAGGAGGCACAGTTTGTCTCACAGAGTAGTTTAGCTAGATTAGGTGTGTTGTAACAGAAAAAGGTCAATCCTAGTATGAGAGTTATGGGGGCAGGAATAGAAAGAGTAGTCTCTGGTTTGCATTTGTCTCCACACATGACAAATTTAGATCTTTCATGCGAAGGTAGTTTTGGCCGCATTTGTTTTAGATGCTGTCGAAGTTGACGTATCTAGAATAGGAACCAAGCAAAAATGAAAGTCGCCCCCTACAAGTATATTTTGTCGTCCCCCGATACCTTGAGAAAGATATCCTGAATAAAGGATTCATCATCATAGTTGGGTGCGTATAAGTGTCCAGGGTTCTGAGTAAATCTGAACTGAATCAACTAATACATATCAGACTGATGGATCAATAATAGTTTCCCCAATCGTCACCAGAGTGTTTTTATTTATCAAAGTAGCCAGGCACCTGCCATAGCATCATTTTTATGCCTCAGTGCCGGCAACAGCCGTGACCGGAGGCATTATGTTTTCAGGTTGTCCGTCCGTCCCATCCTTGTGAACGCGATATCTCAGGAACGCCTTTAGGGAATTTCTTTGGCACAAATGTCCACTTGGACTCAGGGATGAACTGATTAGAATTTGGTGGCCAAAGGTCAAAGGTCAAGGTCACTGTGTTCTACTACGTCTGTCCCATTCCCATGAACGTGGTATCTCAGGAACGCCTGGAGGGAATTTCATTACATCTCGCACAAACGTCCACTTGGACACTTGGATTAGAATTGAGTTCATAAGATAATTACGACAAAATTTCACACAAATGTCTAATAGGATAAAATGATGAAGTGATGACATTTTATATCCAAAAGTTCAAAGTTCAACCTCACTGTGACAAAATAATGTTTTCCTTACCACGTCCTTACCACTGTAGCTGAGAAAACCATCTTGGGCCAATCTACAAAAACAGTGGAAGTGCTGTCACTTACTTTTACAGACACCAAAATCCTTTAAGTTGACCTAATAATCAAATTAATTATATATGTTCAATAAATAAAGACTGTCCTTGCAATGATAAAACAAAGTTTATTGGTGGAGGCATACAACTGCGAGGCGGTTATTTCTAGTTGAAGATTTATTCTGTGAACAGTTTTATGTCTGAAATGTCAGAATTAAAGATTTTACCTGAAATGATCACTCGAAATGCCTTTCTGAACCAACTGTAAAAGAATGCGTACACCAAAGGATTCACAGTAGAATTCAAATAGCCGACCCACACCAATGTTCCAAACAATGCCGGTGGAGTCGAGTAACTGATAAAGGGATCAATGATGTTACACACAAAAAAAGGAGTCCAAAAAGAAAGAAATGCCCCCATGATGATAGCGAGTGTTTTGGTGGCTTTAGTTTGGGACGGATCAGATGTTTTTGTGTTGTGGATGCTGCGCACTTGTCTCTGTGCCACCAGGAAAATCTTCAGGTAAATGCCGAGCATGATAACTCCAGGAATGTAAAAGGAGAGAAGCGATGAGACTGTACTTGATACTCCACTCTGAAACAAAACACATCCTCCTTCACATGCAACATGATCATAGTAGAACTCCTCAATTCCTAAAATATTGAGCTCAAGGAAAATCATTCCAAAGCCCACTACAGCCGAAACACTCCAAGTGACCAGAATCATGATCAACACAGCATTAACAGTTATTTTACTTCTATACAGCAGAGGCTGGCAAACAGCATAATATCGATCAATTGATATGAAAGACAGATTTAGAATTGAGGCTGTGCACAACAAGACATCAGCACTAGTGTAGACCTTACAGAACACATCTCCAAAATACCAGCAGGTCTCCACACATAGGATCATATTGGGGAACATGACCAGCAGCCCCAGCAGCAGGTCGGAGACGGCCAGGGAGAGGATGAGGTAGTTGGTGGGAGTGTGGAGCTGCTTGAACTGAGCGACCGACATGATGACCAGAACGTTCCCACACACCGTCAAGACGACCATGACACCCAGGAACAGGTAGAGAGAGACGCGGACAGACAGAGGATAGATGGTCCTCAGACAGGAAGTGTTCCTGGACTCAAAACAGAGCGCTGGCTCCATCTGTATGTGTGTGTGTGTGTGTGGGGGGGGGGGTAAATTTCTCACAGAAAATGTTGATTTACTGTTTTGCTCATAGAAACTGAATAGAGTTTTGCACTTGTACCTCACTTTGTAGGCACGGCCTTTTGCCACGTCATCTCAATTCTTCTCTATAGTTGAGATTGGACTGCACACAGCTTCACACCTGTTCCACAAGCCAATGCACCATACTCATACAATACAATACAATACAATACAATAAGGAACGTATAGATGAAGCATTCTTCATTTAATAAATCACTTGTCATAATTAAACTTTATACTTGAGAACAGTTTCAACTGTGTGAAATTCAATGTATTGGCTTCCCAATCATTTGAGTGTCTTCCTAGTTCTGAATAAAAGTCACATTTTATGTTTGGTACACCCTTTTTTTGAGACTAAAACGAACATCGTTATCAAACATATCATTATTATTATTATTATTGTTAATTATTATTGTTAAACATTATCTCAACACGAGCTAGCTACACAAAACACATCATGCTAAAGTGCAGAAACATTTACTTAAAGTGTCTCTTACCTCTCACACACAGCTGGACAGACCAGCAGAATGTGCTTGGTGTGTCTTTCCTGACACAGATGTTCTGTCACAGCTGTAACAGTCGGCCTCTGTCTGGCCTTTAAACCAGAAAGAGGCTCTGTGGACCGCGGTGTCTCCGGGCCGACAGCCGCCTCAGGGACTGAGGCTGGACAGCTGGAAGTCCCAGTGGATGATGGACCAACCTCACCGCTGTTTAGATTCAGCTGTTCTTCTTACATCACTTTGTGTGTTGTAAGGAGAACTTGACTAATGAATAAAACTTTTGCCATCCGATCAGGCCAGGATAGATTATACGACGGATGGCTGCCTCGGTGTGTTGGTGCGCATTGTTTTGTCTTGTTTTGTTCGTAAACTCAGTGTTTTGCTACAGTACAGCGAGCTCTTTCACCAGAAAAGAGCTCATGAACATCAGGGATTCAACCCCTGAGGCACATACTATTATTTTTTTTATTATATTTTAATTGTATTATTATTTTTATTTTATTTTATTATTTTTATGTTTATTGTATGCACCTCCATACCATAGCAAATTCCTTGTACTGTGAAAACATACTTGGCAATAAACTTTATTCTGATTCTGATTCTGATAAGATAAGCTAAGATGTGATAAGATAGCACTTTATTCATCCTTATTGATCTTTGTTGATCTTGGGGAAATTTAAGGGGGAATAGGTAGATCATAATCATAGAATCAGATTTTGGCAGCATTGTCATCAGATCTGTCATGTCTGATCTGGAGGTAGGAAGGCTTGTTGTGACCAGAATTAGTCTGGACCAGGATAAAAACACATTTGAACAATATAACCATTATTTAATGAAAATCGAGTCTTCATTCATTGTTATTACCAAACGTGGCTCGGCCACCGCGACAGTGAGACCTCGATCTGTGAGGTTTGGTAATGTGGAAGTAAATACAACGCAGAACGACTCAATTTTTATGAAAAAATGTAGCATGTTTGTTTTTTTTCCACTCAGATCAATCGTGTGGCATCAGAAGACTTATGGATTATGCTTCACGAGCTGTATGGAGTCATTTTATGGTTATTTGTGTGTTATTTTTGGAACTTGGAACTGCTATGGAGTCATGCTGGGAAGCTCCGGGAGTGTTGTATGAACTAACAAACTTCACCAGAGGTTCAACTGGCGGGGGTGGGGTGGGGTGGGGTGGGGTTGGGGGGGGGGATAATGACTGAATTTTCATTTTTGGGTGAACTATTCCTTTAAGGTGAGAGATGTGCAAAAATGCGCTTATTGTCCTGTATCCTTCAGGCCCACGGCGTCTCTTCCATGTTTGTCATTTTCTCTCATGTGAAGCACTTTGTGACCTCTGGTTTGAAAGGTTCTGTATAAATAAAATTTTCCTTTACTTACTTACTTGATGACTTGAAGACAAGGAGAACATGCAAACTCCACACACAAAGCACTGGGAGCTGAACCTGTGACCCTCTGGTTGTGAGAACACAGTGCTCCAGTTGTTTTCATAAAATATTGTTGTGTATTCCTGCATTGATTAATATGTTTAACATCAGATGACAGCAAATAAAGTTTGAAAGATGAAAGTTTGCTTTGTCGTCTGATGTAATAATTGGTGTAATATAAACATCAATTAGAGGTGTGAAGGATGGTGTGGTTTGGATGCAGGCAGATCAGACTGTTCACACCTGCAAGGCCTGGGAACTCATTAGCATCTCCTGCATGATGTCACTCCTCGACCTGGGAGCTCATTACTGTCCAAGGCTTCAGAGAGAGAGACGGTGACTGGATACGCATGAGGCAAACAAATTAGTGACTCGTCAATGAATATAAACATAACAAACACAAGGGACCACAATGAGAAAAATACTACAATAATAGGCTTTATTTTCCAGGTTCACAATTTCCTAGAAAGTAACTGTTAACCTCTCTGGAAGTTTCCTGGAAAGAGGCATGAAGTGAAGCAGCAGTTCTATAGAAACTGTCTCAGTCGATCAGATACTGAACATTTATAAAAGAGTTTCAATTGCAAAACTATAAACTATTTACTGGAAAAATAATAGGCAGAGGCCAATTAGCAGAAGACATTATTCATATAATTATATAATAGAGTTATTTGTAGATTTCTTTATCAATTTTAGTTAATTTTGAATTTTCTATATAACTGCTACACCATTTCATAGTTCTGTCTTGGAAACAGCAAGACATTGGAGGAACTTACCAACTACTACTGAACTCTTTCTCTACTTCCCCTGGTTCTTTCCAGGAAACTTCATAAGAAATTAACAGTTCCTTTCTAGGAAATTATTAGGAAATTGTGGACCCAGAAAATAAAGCGTCACCCATACAGAATGGGATTGAAAGATCACATTTGTGTTCCAGTGAGCTTAGACCAGGATAATAACACTTGTGCTTGTGGTCTGAAAAGTCAGTGATGTTTTAGCTCAGTGAAGCACTTCTCTCGCCAGATTTATTAAAGTTGAACCATTTAACTAAAATTATGCAGTTTGACAAAATTATATCTTATTCCAACCATTTCAAATTAGGTTATTAACAACATTTGAAGTTGAAAGTCTTATTATCCTGAAGAATCAGTGCAGTATTAATTAATTTATGGCTTTCTCTGGCCAGGTATGACAGTTGTCTCTTATTCCAGTGGTTCTCAACGTGGGGTCCGGGGACCACCAGGGGTCCTTGAGGGGGTTCCAGGGGGTCCCCAGCAAACTGATGAATTGTTAAACTTCACCATTATTTCATTTACTATAAGTCAACACAATCAGAGAATGTAGAGGAATGACTGTTTTGATCATAGTTTCACTGTTATGATAGTCATGGAATTCTGACAAAATCATATCTAGCAATAAAAATATTCTCAGATTTGGATCAGAGAGAAAA